>NC_058132.1:224262106-224376021 GCF_016433145.1 Gracilinanus agilis
CACACACACACACACACACACACACACACACACACACACACACACACACACACTTGAACTTTGATATTATCCTGATAATAGAACATCTCTAAACATCTCCAAATAATCTCACCCATCCCGTGAGTGGAGATCACCCTTACCTTGTCTCATGACCACCCATAGAAAGTCCCCCATGACCCTTTATAAATTCCCTTGATTCTCAACATTAGGTGAGATTCCACTTGCTGGATGATTACCCAACTTCTCTGCATTGCTGGGGCTTGGGTGGAGATCTATTTGCCTTTGCCTCAAGACCACCAATGTGACCATTGAACTACCAGTGAGGACTTGTATTCTATGGTGCACCATCTGGACTGTGAGACTCCAAGATTACAAAATCTGCACTGGGGAGCAAGGGTGTCATCTCAGAACATGAGGAAGATCAGAGGTCTCATTCATTAATGGGAGCAAGGTCCCTTTAACAAATGGTTATTAACTCAGAGTTCTACTTCATGGTTTTATTATTGATTGGCCAGAATGTTTGGCATGACATCATCTGATTTTAAAGATGAGGAAACAAAGCCCAGAAATGCAAAGTTAGTTGACAAAAGTCATATAGTTAATAAAGATATGCAACTGAATGGCACAATGGATTAAGTGCTAAATCTTCCAGACAGGAAGATATGGTGTTAAATCCACCCTCCAACACTTACTAGTTGCCTGATCCTGGGCAAATTACTTAATCTCTGTCTGCCTCAGTTTCTTCATCTCTAAAATGGGGATAATAAAATCACCTATCTTCCAGGCTTTTTGCAAGGAAAAAATAGAATAATCTTTGAAAAGTGCCACAAACTTTACAGTGCTATATAAAAGCTATTGGCAGTTTAATTATTAAAATTATGTAGCAGAGCCCAGATTCAAATGTACAATAAGAAAATGAGGCAGATTAGTAATCTATCAAGAGTAAAGTATAATAATTGCACAAGTCATTTGAATTGTCTAGGCCTTAGTTTCTTCTTCTCTAAAACAGAGGCCCAGACAAGATGATTCCCCTGAAATTTCTTCCTGAATATGCCACGAATCCTCCTTAAAGGATTCATTGGAAGCACCCAGACAAGAAAGCACACATGATAAGAAGGTGTGTATGAGCTCTGACCAGCAACTGATAAGGTCACAGATGAGTTTAAGTCTGAAAGAAATGTAGGGCTCTTTCCACTATACACTGAGTAACTAACTGTTCTTTTCATCTTATTCATATATGAAAATTCTATTTGTGGAAAGGGCATATCATTGTCCATTTGAATAATCCCTTCAAAGTCAAGGTGACTTTTCAGCATACTGATTCTATGACATGAAAATGTAATCAGTATGTCCGTTTCACCAAGTCATTTTGCCCTAAAGCTCCATGCTGAAGAGGCAAAAGTCAAAATTCCCTTGACTTGGCCTGTGGTTGCTTGAAGCTCCTGAAAAATGAAATAATGAGCAGAAATGTAACTAAGCACCTACTATGTGCTAATTAGTGTGCCAGGCTCATTAGCATCCTGCTTCCTCTCTCTCAACACCTCTCCCCAACACCTAAACTCCAAGTCCAGATAGAAAACCAACAGCAACTTCCTTTTCAGGTTTTCCCTGAGAATGGAGTTTATTTAGATGTTGGACATCCCAATCCACCAGTCATGAAAGGGAATTCAAGTCAGATACATAGAACTCTAAGGATACAACAACTTCATATCTCCTTCCTTGTGTGACTTGTAAATACAATAGTCCTCCTCCCCCCCACCAGGGCTTTGCTTTCTCCAGTTTCAGTTATCAGTGGTCAAACCACCAAACCCAGCACTGACAGATGGAAGACACCCAAACCAGCAGGCTGGCAGCTGTGAGTGGAGTGAAGCAGGGGTCTCCCCTCTCTTAGGTGGAAGTCTGCTCTCAGGGGTGCTCTCTGTAAACGTCAATTCTTCTGCTTTCACGTAGAGGATTTTTTTTTAGGGTTTCTTGGGGGGAGTGATGGGAAGCCAAAGAGTGCAGAGAAGAAGTAGGTGCAGAAATGGAGAGAGAGAACACAATACCAGATTATAAAGTACAATGTATGTTATTATTACTCTAATGTTGGTCATATCTTACCCAAAGTCTAATTTATCAATACACATATGTATGTATGAGATAATCACATCATATATGGGGTCAGTAGATATTCACTTATATCTCTGGTTTTAGCCATTCATAGCAGGTTTTGAAACATGGATACAGGGGTTCACTCTTCATATATGGCATAGTGGATAGAGCTGTATTCATAGGTATGAATAGCAAGTCCTGTCTCTGACCCACTTGGGCTGTATCATCCTTGACCAGTCACTCAACCTCTCAATGTCCCAGAAACATTTCTAAGACTACATATTAAAGAACAAGTTTTGTTCTGGTTCGGTAGGGAAAATTTTCTCATCAGGAATTCTCTATACCAATAAGTTCATAGTTAAGTAAAAAAAAAATTCTCACATTGCCCATTTCCAAAAATAAATATCTTACTCTTCATGTTGAACCCATTGACTGTGAAAATGTACAAAATGGTCTTCCTCATCAGTTATCTGGGGAGAGAGAAAATAAATGCTAGTTAATTGAAAGCAATAGGGACACTTAGGTAGCACAGAGGATAGGGAGAGCCAGACCTGGAGTTAGGAAGATCTGGGTTCAAATGTGCCCTCAAATATTTCCTAGTTGTGTGGTCCAGGGCAAGTTACTTAACCCAATTGCCTAGCCTTTGTGTTCTTCTCTTTTAGAATTTATACTAAAAAAGAAAATAAGGATTTTTTATAATTAAAAACAATAAACTTTATTTTTTAAAATAAAGAAATCATGAGTCCAGTCAGATTTTTTTAAAGTGCATGCTAGTGTTAAGCAACATTGTTTTTATCAAAAAGTTTAAGCTACTTTCTTATAAGAACCTACATTAAATTACAGCTTAATTTCTGGAACTGTTCTTTGTTTTCTGTGGTGTTTGAGGGAAAGCAAGGCCCTGCTACAGTGTTTACCTTCATTTCAACTTCATGGATCTGATTTTCAATGATGCACACACTGCTCTTTCTAGCATTCCATCTCAATTGACTGAGAAACTAGGAGCTTGAGTAACTTATCCCAAGTCACACATGAATGGCTTACCAGAATTTGTACCCCAGAACTGTCATGGTTCCTAAATCCTTTATTATGAGCATTATACCATGCCATCTTCCAGTTCTCAGTATTAACATCATGTAAATTTATTCTACAGCATGATTCATTAAAATGAAAATGGACCATTTTCTCTGATTCTCCAAGCACTTCAGGAGGAAAGTTACATACTGAATACAGATTTCATTTCTGAGAAGCAGACCAGAAAGAAAGTTGAACTTTCAGTTGTGTTAAAAGATGGCTTGACGAGAAAGGACTATTTCTCTCATTATTCAGTTTAAAGTATTCAAAGGTAAACTAAGAATTATTAATTCAGAAAATAACCAGAAGATCATCTTACAACAGTAGGTAAATTAGAATATTAAAACAAGAATTTTAAACTTTTTAAATATTAAAACTTTCCTGATGTTCAGTGGCAGAACTGTAGTGCAGTACTTTTAGGTGTTAAAAAAAATCAACTTAAATCCCCCAAAAGATAAAAAATAGCCACCTAATACCCACTCAAGACATTTTAAAATTTCTTACATGCATTATGTTGGCAAAGACATCAGATTTTTTAAATAAGACCTCATTTTCTGCTTTAATAATGAATTGCAATTAATAATAATAACTAACATTCATACATAGCACTTAAAGGTTTACAAGGCACTTTTTATATGTTAATTCATTTGATATGAAAGACAGCATGATTTTGTGGATAGAGGGCTGGCAAATAATTTAAAATGATGACCTGAATTCAAGTCCTCCCTCTGAAATATCCCCTAGGCCAGGGGTCGGCAACGTATGGCTCTCTAGCCATGTCTGGCTCTTTTGAGGGCCAGTTATGGCTCTTTCTGCAGGAGCCATGAAGTCCATTTTTTTTCAGGCGCTGTGACAGGAGCGCGCACTGTGAGCACTGTATGGCTCTCACAAAATTACATTTTAAAAAATGTGGCGTTTATGGCTCTCACGGCCAAAAAGGTTGCCAACCCCTGCCCTAGGCAAATCACTTAGCCTCCCTATGCTCTAAGAAATTCTCTAAAATTTCTTAATTTCCCAAGATAGTATTGACAACCATAGCAACAGTGCTTATGGGCCTTTCTAAAAAACAATTATTTTAAGTCTGTTTTCTTGGCAAAGTAAATCTGATGTGTCATATTATCATTGTGTTAATTTTGTACAAAAAAAGGTGTAATTAATATTTTATATCTATCTATCTATCTGTCTATCTATCTATCTATCTATCTATCTATCTATCTATCTATCTATCTGGTTTTTACCATTAACTATGGTTCCTTCCATCCTCTTGAACACATAGATAGTAAATGAAGTCATAGTATTAATCTTCCATCTTATTCTCTTTACAAAGAGAATAAGGCAGCATGTTGTAATGGATAAAGTTGTAGACCTAAAGTTAGGAAAATGTGTTTGATTCCTGTATCATACATTTGTTTATCATGTAACCTTAGACAAACCACTTATTCTCAGTTACTGATGCAGTAAAATGTTGCTAATAATGCCCACCTCACTTTTATTTCATCTTTATGGAATGAATCAAATTAGATAACACATATAAAACACTTGTAAGACTTAAATTAGCAGGTAAATATTCAAAATTGTTATTAGTTAGTAGCAAAATTCTTTTATTAAACACTACTTACAAGTGAAAACTCCTTTAATGTTCTTTTGTTGCATATATTATTAAAGGCAGAGCTTATTACAAAGAAATCATGGCTTGTAACACACCCAAAGCCTTCCTTCCTCCTGGTAATTTGATAATTGAATATCTTTTCAGCACCCAAATAAGACATATCTAAAGCACAAGAGAAAGCTACTACTTTGTGTTTGACAAGTATTTTGTGTTTGTCTTTTGGAACCCCCAGAATAGCACACAAAAACACCTATCATACGGGGCTCTTTCTTCTATCCATCTCTACCTCCTGAATTGAGAAAACCTTTTCATTATAACATTCCATAACATCTTCCTAAATATAATCTAATGACATACCAACGATTTTTTTCACTTCATTCTTGTCAACTAGCACAAATAAGACTATAGCAGGCTTCTTGAAAGATTTTCTTGTAAGTTTTAATTTGAAACACCTTAACCAAATTCATCTGCAGTTATGATATGTAAATGATGAAGAGCTTGACAAGTAAAGACACTGTTAGGCTTATTAAACAGTGTTTGAAATGATCACAACTTTGGATTTTTCTATTTAAAGGTAAGCATCCCAGATACAGCTCAGGTCTGCAATGCAGGAACTAAACTAAAATAAAATAAAAACAACTAGACCTTAGTGGAACATGAGTTAGCTATTTTTTAGACTTTAAAAATTCATCTCAATTTTTCAATAAGCTAGAAAGCTATAGTATATCCAGAGACATCAAGCAAAATAACTAGAAGATACCTAACTAAATGTTTTTTTCATATTTTATGCCTAGAGTCATTGTGATTCAATTGCTAGGCCTAGGGTCAAGAAGATGTGAGTTCACACCTGGACTCTGTAAAAGATATAGTTGCTATTTTATGACTAACTATATATTCTTTGAACAGAATCCCATTAGATGATCAGTATTTTAGTGATATGTTATAAGGAATAATCTGCATTAGTAATTTATTGAAAACTTGTGTATGAGAATTAGTAATCAGTGATCAGATTGTGAGTTAAATAACAAAGAAAATACTCTGAAATGCCTTGCAAAAGCATCTTTGCCAAGGGGAGTTTCGCACATGTTTCCAGCATCCTGAAATGTGTCCATACATTATGGTATCTCAGTTGGCTTTGAAACTACTGAATGACCTTGTCCATCTTTATTTTTACCACATATGGAACAGATAATTAGTACATAGACTAGAGATAAGAAAAAGGCCTTAACTACTTAAAGAAGGAAGCCTTCTAAAAGATGAAAATTCTGGTCTCCCTTTCTGAAAAGTAGTCTTCAAAAGATCACCCCCTGGTGGGTTCTGTAATCTGACTATCTATCTATCTATCTATCTATCTATCTATCTATCTATCTATCTGTCTGTCTGTCTGTCTATATCTATATCTATATCTATATCTATATCTATATCTATATCTATATCTATATCTAATGAGTTTTGGGTCTTATTACTAGTGTGTCTAGTAGCTTCTAGCAATAAGATGTACTTATCTAACAATAAAAACACATTTGACTCAGTTAATTGCTTTCCAGTATTTGTTTTTCTACTTTCACCTCAGATACCCACTAGATGTGGGCTTGTGGGCAAATCACATTTACCACAATTTCTTCACCTGCAAAATGGGGATAATATCACCTCCCTCCCAGAGTTGTGAGAATCAAATGAGATACTCGATAACTGCTTTGTAAAGTGTGTGGCATATAGTAGGCACTTAATAAATGTTCCCTTTCCTTTCCCATCCTTCCCTTAATCCTTGGGAACATAAAACTGAACTGACTGGCTGCAAATCTTGACATGTAATCCACTTCCAATCTCTCCTAATCTTTCAAAACTAACAGTGTTGTAGCCTTTACTCCTGAAATGATAGATCAAATGCTGAAGAACTTAACTGAAGCTAATAATCATAATTATGATAATAGCCAAGATATTCACATGCCACAGATTGACCTCAAATGAAGAAGACCTAAAGACTCCCCACTTTATAGCATCATTTCTCTTCTCTCAACCAAATACCATCAGGCAGAAAGAGGACAGACCAAAAAGAGGGAGGGAGTTCTTTTGAATGCCTCTCCTTCTAGTTCTATCTAAGTAGCTAATCAAAGATGTTTCTCTTTACTATGTGGTTCATGGACCAGAGTCAAGTGCAGAAGGTCTACTCAGGTTCCAAATTCCACTTGGATATTGTATGATCCAAACACATCATAGACACCTAAGATCTGGGCTTCCTGGCCAATTCTCTTTTACAACAGAATTTCAGAGGGAAGGGAGACACCTCAGAGGCTATTTCAAGCCATACATGAGCCAGAATCACCTCTACAGCATGCCCTGCAAGTGATCATGTCATCTTTTTTATCAAAGACTTTCAACAAGAAGCTATCCCAAGGCATCCCATTTTACTTTTTGATAGTCTTTAATGATTAAATGATTTTTCAATATATTAGCCTAAATTTTCCTTCATCTTATCTTCATCTATCATGAATCTGAGACCCTTCAGCATCCTCATTGTTCAGATTCCATTTTATCATTGCTCAATCTCAGACTTAGCAAAAGTGTATATAGTACTCTAATTATCATCTGATTGGGACAAACTATAGTGGCATAATTATCTCCATATTCCTAGATGTTATGCTGCTCTTAGTAGCTTAAACTTCCATTAGCTTTCTTGACTGCCTTATTATGTAGTTAACTCACTGAGAATGTAGGCTCCAACAGCCCTCAGATCCTTTTCAGGCAAACTGCGTGTGAAGTTGATTTTTCTAGCATAAATGTAAGATTTTACTTTTATCCTACTTATTGATCCCATTTATTTCATGTTATCCGATTCAATCTATTGTTCAAGCCTTTTAAAATCTTTCTGAATCCTTCCTGTCATCTAGTGAGTTAGCTATTCCTCCCAGATTTGCATCATCTGCAGATTTGATAAGCGTGCCATCTAAGGCTTTATCCAAATTATTGATAAAGATGTTAGGACAGATATCTGGGGTATTTCACTCTAGTCTTCCTTTTCCAAGTTGACATTGAACAATCAATGACTTCTTTTTAGGCCTAGTCATTCAACTAGTTTTGAATCCAATAAACTGTATTATCATCTCACTAAAACTCTATATTTTCTACAAAGACCACATGAGAGACTTTGTGAAATACTATGCTAGAATATAGATTAAATACTGCAGTACCAAGCTCTACCAATATATTTATGCCATATCCTATCTGCTTTGGAATAACTTGCTCTGGATGAAGCTCTGATGACTCATTTTTAATCACCTTTTTTTTTTCTCTAGAAAACTGCTTAGTTCTTTATTGAAGAGGTACTTAGGGGATAGCAGACTCTAAAATCTCTTTGGAATTAAGCTAGATGGGTACTGGAGATAGGGTGTGAGAGAAAAAAAATGTTCATCAGTGTATCACTTATTCTTTTATGTAATTGTGTTTCATATTCCAGAGAACTTCATATGATTATCAAAGACAACTGGGTAGCATAGTAGATAGAATGGAGTCAATTGATCAATCAAACAAACAAATAAAAAAACCATTTGTTAGATGCCTAATATGTTCCAGACACTTAGCCAAGTGCTGATTAAGGAAGACATGCCACAGATACTTATTAAATAAGTGTCCCTGAGTAAGTCACCTAACTTTTCTCAGTCTCAGTTTGCTCATGTGTAAAATAGGGATTGAAAATCAAATCAAGTAATATATTCAAATTGCTTTACAAATAATAAAGCACTATATAGCCATATAAATGCCAGCTCTCATCATCATTATCAAATGTATGTCAGCTAGTTCAAATTCATTTTGCAGATAAGGAAACTGAGAATCAGAAAAATTCAATGATTCATATCCCATTTGCATGATAATATATTAATTCTCTATACCGATGCCTGAATTCAAAGCAAAAATAGATTTTTGCTGAAAGAAATAGAGACTCTGGCTAAATGGTTTAACCTGTTAATTCAGATTTAAGAAATTTGTCATAAAGAAGTAATTCACAATTGAGAGGTGTAAAAAATAGCTATTTCTTTTCCTTCTTCATAACCAATAATTATAGCTGGCTGTATTTGGGAATTACTGCTTTTCCAAGAAAATTAGAAGTCAATACCAAGAAAAGGACGTGACACTTTATATACAGCTATTTGAGATAGATTACCTCTTTCCTGTCTCTGTTCATTTTGTGAAATTGACACAAAGAAAAAAAGTATTTCAATTTGGTAATGGGGGGAGGGGAGAATATTTCTTCTAAAATATCCAACTTTTATTGAAAAAAATCTATCAAACAGATAAAATATTTATAACCAAATATTCAATAGACTAAACTTAAAAACATAAAGCAGGTCATACATTCTTCCATCCCTAAGGCATCATCATATGATCAACTTTCGTTCATCAGCTCTGACCTAATTATTGCCAGTTCTAATGAGCAGAGATATAGAATATAGATATGCCTTCAAAGGTGAATAAGCCATCCAGAAAATTAGATTAGCATGAGCAAACCTTAATGATTATTGTTTCTCATTATATTAGATCACCTAAAAAGTTTGAGGAAGAAAAAATAAACTGACTTCATTCAGCAGTTACATTTGTAGATTTCCATAGTGGATTTTTACAGATGACCACTGGTTATGAATTATCTTCATATCTAAAACCAGGGCAGTTTTTATAAATTATATTACCATTATTACAGTTATCAAAGCTGGTTTATTTGATCATCACCATAATAGAACATTTCAGGCATTTTCTCCTTTGCTAATTGACAGTTGGCCAGTTAAGAGGTGCTTTCTACAAAATTTCACACAGCCCTGAGGACTTGAATTAGTTTGTAATAAATGACTGAAAAAGCTCATTTAGATTCTTAAGTGGGTTTGTTAAAACTCCCAACTGCTATAGTCTACCTTCTAGTTAGGAACTGCCTTTGCAACTGCATTTTCTTTTCAACTTTTCTGTCTCAGAGGATGTGCCCCTACCCAACAGTACAATGACAGCATATTTGTATATCATTTAGTGTCTGCCAACATTTTCTCAGTAGAAAATGAAATGAAAAATCTAGAGACAAGGGGTCAAAATAATACTCTAATTTCCCAATTTGAAAATCTGCAGTGTGATGTTGTATGGACATGAAACTGAGCTTCGGTGTTCTTTTGATTTCCCACTTCCATTTTCTGTATGCAATTAGCTAACAATTAAACTGCCACTTCTGCTACCACATTGCCCACATCTCTCAAAACAGCCAACTGGATCACTGGGAGAGAATAACATCCATGCCATTCCTTTCATAGACACACTACTTTTTTCAGACCTAATGTGACTCTCCAAGGAAACTGCCCAGATAACATCAATATTTATCCATAATAAACTCCTTTTTACAAGCTCATTGCCTTCTTCATGAAAAGGAACAGCATTTAAAGGACTGAAAGAATACGTGAAATTTGCTAATATTTAAACAAGAAACAAAAAATAACAGCTATAAAATTTAGAGTGAATCCCAAACTTTTAAAAATCTTTTATATATGTTTATTATTTGATTTCTAAAAAGGCTAAATTCTGACCTATTCCTGATAATGTATAGCGCAAGACTTCTGTGCACTTCAGAATTCCATTTAGGCTTATATGGGTAGGAAAAAAAATAAGGCCCCTGCTGTAAAGGGAAGTTTCTGCTAGGGTAGGCACAGGATGCAAGCAATAATGTATTCTATACACAATAATTGGTCTCAACCCATGAAATCTGCGTGTAAATCCAATCCATAAATACAATTGCCACTTTGTATAGTGGGCAGAACATTGACTAGGGAAAGCCCTAAAGTTCAGTTTAACTTGGTTTATATTTCAACTTCACTTATCTAACTGCAATGTGTTAATGCCCATTATTAGGATGTTTTGAGGATGAATTGCTTGGAAATATAAATCATTTTGAAGACCTGAGATATTCAAGGGTTTAAAAGGATGTATGGTTTCACTGATATGAATATAGCCTTGGTACCTAAAAGTTTCTGTCATGCAATGAAGTAAACTCATAAAAATCTAGCCTATCCATTTTTAGCAGAAACAACAAGTTATTTTTTAGGTAGCATTGGTGCATTTATTCCCCTGTGCATACTTTTTGCTACTTGATAAGTTCCAAACTAAAAACGTACCATCTATTCAAAAAAATAAGATGGAAACTTCAGAGACAAAAATCTTTGAGTAAGGGGCCGCAGGTCCAAAGCAATTAGTTCCATTAAATTCTATGTTTGGGCTCTTTTTGGAATACTGGATTTTGAAGTTTTTGTGTAGCTTGCTTTACAAGGATTATTTCAGTCCAAAATACATGACAACTATTATTTTATTGAGTCACCTTATTTTAATAAAAATTCATCATTTGAACACTTGATGAATGCTCTAATTCACTTTACCCTAGATCAGTGATGGTGAACCTTTTAGAGATGAAGTGCTGTGCTCCACACCCACCCTAAACCCCAGACCAAGTGCCATGCCCATCCCCCAGAAACTGTATGTTGTGTCCCTCCCCCATACCCAGTGGCCAGTATCCCCTGCCCTTCCCCTCGCACTTCCATTGAGCTGCTGGGCAGAAGGGTGGGGATGTCAAAAAATGTCATCAGGCACAGTGGAAAAGGGGAGGGGAGCATTGCCACCCAAGTCCTTCTGTCTTTCTCGTAACAAACTCTGGGTGTCAGGGGGAGAGTGGCTGCATGCCCACAGAGAGTGCTTTGTGTGCCATCTTTGGTACCCATGCCATAGGTTCTCCATAACTGCCCTAAATGATCCATGAATCAGGAGAATTCCTTGAAGGGCTTCAGCATCTCCTAATACACTACCTCTACCTTTTATTTTCCCAATCCATCAAATATCTAGAATCTGTATTCTAAGTCTTATACTAAAAATAGTTATTTCCCAAGTGAATCCTAAAGTAATCTAAACTTAGTGGCAGTATCTTAAGACTTGGTAATGCCCAGATTTAGAAGGTGTAAACCAAGATGGTGTAAACCAAGGCATGGTATCTTCTCTATAGTCTTCTTAGAAGATAGATTTGATGTCCGTGAGCAAAGACATGAAATTGCTATAGGCTTCCTCTCTCTGAGCCTGCTGCCTATTTGATTTATATGATAAGTGATCTCAGATGACCCTCCAAGGCACTGAACCATTAGAGAGTTATGCTGCACCGTGATAAGAAATCTTCAGAGATACCTAAATCTTCTTTTACCACTGGGAGCTTCATCTGTTCAGGAAGAAAGAACGTTTTTATGTATGATGTTTCTATCTTGCTAGCCATACCAATATTCAAAAAGATACACACACTTAAATCAATAGCACAGACAAGGACCTCAGGACTCTGCAATATTTACCAAGTACATGCCAGATTGTATTTTTTTCTTTCTTGTTCTGCTTCCTAAAAGTTGAGGGGCTAATAGATTCGAAGTTGAAAGTTGGAACTAGTCCTTTGATCAGGTAAAGAACACAGCCTTTGTTTTCCTGTGGGTACCAACCATGAGGGATGTGCTTCATTCGGTCTCTGTAGTAATCACAGACATTTCATAGTTTATCAGATGCTCTCATGGCATTATGATGTAAAATCCTATCTTTTAGGAAAACAACCTTCAAGTCCATTTTTCTTAAGATTGCTAATTAGGTCTTATTTCTAGCATAAGTTCAGCTTAACATAAGTTCATCTCACAATATGGGCAGAGAAGCACATATCTCTGGGTCCTGCAAAAGGACTTAGATCCAGGTAATTTGTTAAGAAGGAATCCCTAGCTATATTCATGACTATGAAGTATTTCTTTTTTTAAAATATGCGTGACCAATTCTGTCCTTACGGTTGCCTTAGGGTTGTTGGTGTCCGGGGCCAAAGGGAACATTTGTTCCTTTAAGATATACTATTTCCTTAAGCGATACCATTTTGGGCACTTCCTAAGACATGATGCCCTGAGCTACATCTCAGATCAGTAGGACCCTGACTGGCCCTGAGTGTGATCTTTCTAGTTATTACATTCTACCAATAGGTTCCATTTAATATACATTTTTTTCCTCTTTTTGCAGAGGGAGACTTCCCTCTTTGTAGTGCATTCATCCAGTCCTGGGATGCTGCCAGGTATGGCAGGTGTAAAAATATAAGCTGTCCCTAAAACACAGTTTCTCTTCTTAAAAATTCTTTTCTTGGATAATGTCTCCTTTCCTCTGGATAGGAGTTCTGTTATGCAAGCAAATCCTTTCCTCAGCCGTGCAGCCTCTCTGACAGTAAAGCTTGGACATTTGGGCTCTTTGGATTCCCTTACAGGTTCAGGGATGTTGTAAAAATCTCTCTCCTATTTTTGTCTGTCTGACTAGAGGTGAGGTCAGAGCGACAAAGCCCAAAGTGCAGTGTGTGGCCAGTAGAAAAAAGCAGGCTGGCTTTGTAGTCACATGATATTCTGCAACCTTTGCAAGGTCCTCTCTCTCTCTTCATCTTGAATAGCTTTCTGGTGATTCTGGAAAGCATTTCCATTCTCAAGTGATTATTTTTTTCTCAAAAATAAATTTAATGCAGTAAATTTGTCTCGATGTGCTGCCTGGCTTTGGCTTAGGAATGTGTTAGGAGTGAGCCTTTTGCAAGACCTAAATCCTCTTCCTCCTTACATTGGCACGTGCTACCAGAGCCATGGCAATTGTGAATATCTCCATGAATCTAATGGGTTGCTGTTTCCTCATACACAAAACAGACTCACAGTTAGTTAAAGGCACAGAGATGTGTTGCAAACTGATAATCATATCATGTGACTGGCAGTGTCCTGCAAAAGCTACCTAAGGCATAGCATCTTATTTCATTATTGTTTCCTTTGAATCACATTATAGGCTTTTTCTGAAGAAAGTCTCCTATTCATTTTATCTGATTTTAAAATAGAAATGTGCATGGGGAAAGCCATGTAACAATGGGGAAAGAGAATTAAAGGGAAAGAATGTTACTTGAGTTTAGGTTGTTGAACAGAAAAACAAAAAAATCTGTTAAGTATGGAAAAATATATTCTCTTTTTGGAGTGCTGAATTTAAGTCTATCTCTGGCCTCTGCCTTTTGAATAAACTATAAATCAGTAATAAACATTTATTAAGGACTGACTAGGTGCCAGGCATTGTGCTAGAAAGGAGAAAAGAAAGGAGAAAAATATCTGTGTCCTCAAGGAGCTCACATTCTAATGGGGGGGGTGGAGATTATTTGCAAACAACTATATATAAAAGATATATACCAGATAAACTGGAGGAAGTAGAGGGAAGGAATTAAGAGAGACTAGGAAAGTCTTCTTGCAGGAGTTAGGATTTTAGCTAAGGCTTGAGAGGAGTCAGGAAAACCAGGAGTAGAGACAAAAAGAAAGTATATTCTAGCAATCAGGTATAGTCAATGAAAGTAAACACAGTTTGGAAAGAAATATCTTGCTCAAGGAACAGGAAGGTGTTCAATGTCAATAGATCTTAGAGAATGTGAAGGGAAGGAAAGTAAAAGACCAGAAAGGTGGGAAGTGGCTAGATTATAAAGGACTTTAAAAGTCAAACAGAGGATTATATTTTTGGTCCTAGAGGTAAAAGATAGTCTCTGGAGCTTATTGAATAGGAGACTGACATGGTTAAACCTTTACAGTAGGAAGATCGCTTTGAGAACTAAATGTAGAGTGGAGTAGAGTGGGGAGAGAGACAGGAAGGACCAAACATAAGGCATAAATGGAGATGCTGTGAAGGTAGAAAATACAAGTCTTGGCAATAGATTATCTCTCTAGAGTGCTAGAATGAGTGCAAGAATGGAATCAAGGATGACAGGTAGGTTTCAAGTCTGAGTAATTGGAAAGATGGTAGTATCTTTAACAAAAAGAGTAGTTAGAGAGCGGGCAAATTTAGGGGAGGAGGGTAAAGATAATGAGTTCTCTTTGGGGCATATTTTATTTATATGTCTATGAGACATTCAGTTTGAGCTGTACAAAAGGTAGTTGGAGATGTGAAATTGGAGGTCAGGACAGAATGTAGGGATAGATAAATAGACCCATGAAACATCTGAATAGAGGTAATAATTGAATCCGTGGGAGCTAATGAGATCACCCAGTGAAATAATATAGCAGGAGATGAAAGAAAGGACTCAGGACAGAGCCTTGTATTAGAAGTCTGCATGGGTAATAAAGAACTCCCAATGTCAATGATTGCCTAAAAATTTTTCTGGAACAAAGAATGAGAATGTTGCAGGGGCCCAGGCAGAGTGAGAGCAAATGGAATTATTTAGCTTCCCAAAAAGAAAGGGAGATAAAATATGTACATAGATGATAAGTGCACAAGAAAAATACTAAGTGCTTTAAGAATTCAAAAGAGGCAAAGATCATTTCTGACTAGGGTATAAAGAATGGTTTCGCCAAGTAAGCCATATTTGAAAAAATCTCGAATGATAAGATTTCACCAAAAAAGAGATGGGGGAAAGGAAAATAGTTCTTCCCAGGTGGAAGGAATGGTGTGAACAAAGACACAGAGATACAATAATGAAGTATTTGTACGAGAAATAATTGGTAGTCCATTTTGGCTGGAGCACAGGGGTTGTAAAGGACAATAATGTGAGATGAGATAAAGATGAAAGTTAGAACTGCATTATGGATGGCTTTGTATGTTCAGCTATAGAGTTTAATATATGTTGTATGACATACAGGAGAGAGACTGAAGATTCATGAGTAACAAATTAATGTGTTCAGTCTTGGGAGTGAGAGTGATCATTTGGATAGCAAAGTTGGTTAAAAAACTATTGATAGAGTCTTTTACATGGGAGACCAAAGGCAGAAGGTTACCCAGCTCACTGGTCTCCCAAACTTCATTTAACTCAAGAGTGATCCTTGGGTTGTGATTCTGCTCCCTACAGATGGTATTGGGACAGCTAGGTGGCACAGTGCATAGAGTGAGTTAGGAAGACGTAGGTTCAAATTCAGCCTCGGACACTCACTAGCTGTATGACTCTGGGCAAGTTGCTTAAACCTATTTGTCTGAGTTTCATCATCTGTGAAATGAGCTAGAGAAGGAAACAGCAAACCACAACAGTATCTTTGCCAAGAAAACACCAAATGGAATTATGAAGAATCAAAACACAACTAAAATGACTCAACAACACAGATAGTATTGTAGGCAATGTCAATTCAAGTAAAAGTCTAATAATGGTCAACTGAAAATGTACGGTGTCCATTAGGTATGTCACTCTGCTTCTCAGAGAGGAAGAACTAGAGAAGGACATAGGAAAGGTCAAACCAGTGTAAGATGAGAGTGGTTATTATTCAATATCATAGAAATAAAGAGGGAGGATATTATCAAGAAGGATGAAGCAACTAGTACAATCAGATACAAAAGAGAATTCAAGCAATACGGGTTCTGAGTAAAGATCATTGATTTAGCAACTGAGAAGACATTGGTGTTATTACAGAGAAGGTTTAGTAGAGTAGTGTGAAATTCAACTTCATTACAAGGGATTAAAGAATGAATAGGTAATGAGAAAGCAGAAGCCTCACTTATTAACTATTCTTTCTAGAATACTGGAAGAAAAAAGACGAGAAAGGGAACTAGCTATAGAAAGGCCTAAAAAAGACTATTGTAAGGAGAAGAGAGACCTGAGCATGTTCATGAAAGGTGAGGAGAATTAGCACTTTGGTATAGGAGACAAAGTGCTTGACTTTTGTTAGAAAAGCCTGGGTCTTGATCCTTCTTCTGACATTTGCCAGGAAGATATGCCACTTCTCAAAGCTACAATTTCCTCATCAGTAAAATTGAGATGATCATGCCTGCAGTAGGCTCCCCACAGTAATGCTGTTAAGTTCAATGGACTATGGTATATGGAGCACTTTACATACCTTAAAACGCTGTAGGAATCTAAGCTCTTATTGCCTTTAAAAGAAAGAGAGAATTCTCTTTCTTTCAGACTGGAGGGAACAATAAAATATGGGTGAAGGAAAATACAGAGAAAATATTTGATAATAGAAGAAGAGTTGAAGATGTTGGTCTGGAGGTTTCAGTCTTTTCATTAAAGTAAGAGAATAGCATCTTCTGAAAATGGGAAAAATGGGATGGGTTTAAAACCTTAAGAACACCTTTTAAAAAAATGTTTGGAATAGCCTCGCTGTAAAATGTGATAGATTCAGAACGAAATGAAGGAATAACAGGATTACAGAACAGCATTGAGGGCCCAGCTGGAATCACCTAGGATGAATTTTTAGCAGGTCTGATAACTGTAAGAGAGGTGAAAAAAGCTAATGGTGGTGTTTTCCTAGAATTAATAATTAAGAGCATGAGAACAACAGAAGATGGAAGGAAAAATGAATTTTAGGATAGTGCTGCATACATTATTGGCCAAAGGAGCCTAAGATGAGGAAAGAGGCAAGTAAAATCCACCTAGGTAAGATGGAGTGCATCACCCTTACAGGCCCTTCAAAGAAGGGATTATAATTATGATAGAAGTAAAGAAACGTGAAGAGGTGGAAAGACAGAGGTGATCTCAGAGCTCATTTTGATTCTATAACTTTTTGAAACATTAGTTCAGTGGGGAAAAAAGCATTATGATTAAAATGTGAAAAATGATTACTATAAAAAGAAATCTAAAAAATAATGGATTCATTCTTCCATTACTAATCCTAATCTTATATTACTTAAAGGTATTCAGAAAAGGAAGAATGCTGAATTGCTTGGTCTTGATTAACTATATTTGGTGTATTTTACAAAACCATTGACATTAGATTTCTTTATTCCAGAGAGAAAATATATCTAAAAGCACACAAAATTATTTAATTCTTATAATTATGCTCTGTCTAAAAGAATTATGTATGCTTAAAACATTTGAGTACAGTTTTTCAGTCAATAGGTTTATAATATTCCCACCCTTTTGTTGCTGATGAAATGAGAGAAATTATTATTTGTTTACAATTGGCCCCAAGATGTCAGAAAGCTAAGGATCCTCACTTCCCCTCCGTGCATATAAACTTTATTACTATATACATGATTTGATTTGTCATTTGGGAGTCAAATGTTAAAAATAAATAGAGAAAAAAATAGAGAAAATGACTTATTGAAAAGCACAGAGCTGTTGAGATTTCCTAATTAAATTGAGTTTAGCATGAATTAGCTTGTTAGAAAATAATCATATATATTAAACACTTTAAATAAATATTTTTGCATTCTGACAAAAAAAATCAGTAAAATCCCTTCATTTACAACATCCTATAACCCACTAAGTAAACATGATTATCCATGGCATTTATTAGAAATGTGGCTGCAGGGGAGGGAAGAAGTAGCAAAGTGCATTTTGAAATCTGAAATTTGGTTTCATTATGATGATCATGATGTAAATATTTTAAAAATCAAAGGTAATTTCTTCTTTATTTTTAAAATATAGGAAAAATTTCTCATTTTTCTTATACTTCTCTAGCTAACTTTGGCCATTCATTGACAGGAAGACCTGTCTGTTTTTAATCCTAGTTTCTTTCTAAAAGGCCTCTTTTCCACAATTATTCATTCTTTCCACTTCACAGTTTTAGACTGAGCTAATGTTTTCAGTAAGTAGACATATTGATTAGTTTGAAGTCAATTTCTGACTTATCCCAGCACTTCAGCTTTTCAGGTCCCTTTTATGATGTGTTTTGTGTGTTTGTGTTTTTAAATGTTATTTTATGAAAGGTGTTCATAATATTTGTCTCACACCACTGGCCAGATGTACTGGCCTCTTATTCTTTGGAGAATGAATGCTATATATTCCTCTCTTCTCTATAATGCATCATTTCTTATTTTAATTCTAAAACAAATGTTTCAACCTCTACAATTTTTCTCAAGGTCATTCTGTTTTGTTTTTTTTCTATCCTTTAACCAGGTAACATGTTGATCAGGCAACCTCTATATCTTATTTCTAATTCTCAATCCTCCTTCCTTGGTCTTTGCAATAAGAAATATGTGCATATATTTTTTCAGACTTCTGGGGATAAGTAGAGCAATGCGTTAGATATAGTGAGCTCAATATATATATTTTATTTAAAAAAAACTAAATTCCTACAAAAATGTATTTTTCATAAGCAGGAGAAATGTAGTTTCCTTAAGACCAAAGATATAATTCAACCTCCTCATTTTACAGATAATGAAAGCGAGTTCCAGAAAAGTTCAGTCACTACCCTAAGTTTGTAGACCAATGCTGCAAGTGGGAGATCTGGGATTTGATCCCAGGTCTTCTTTCAGCCAATCCACCAATCTGTTGCTCTTTCTACTTTACCATATTTTTTCATTTCTCATAGAATCATATAATCTCATTGAATTTTTTATTTATTATAACAAAGAATGTATTGGTACTACAGATTTATGGAAATGATGATCTGAAATTTACCAGTTTATAAATTGAGTCATGTTCAGGTACTCTGTTATTGAATAGGAACTAAGTGAACTTGGGTTCTTGGACGATGCCCGCAGAGAACAAAGAATTTCTGCTTATAGCATGGTGATGGACTTTGTTGTCCAAGGACTGGTCTGGCTAAGTTTAAAGAGACCTATCACTAAGTTTTCTGCAAGATGATATATGTGTGTGTAGAGACAGAGAGAGAGATGGATAGATGGATAGATAGAGAGATAGACAGACAGGCAGATGAAAGCTTAAAAGAGATAAATGTTAACTAGTAATAGAGATGGTTAGATAGAGAGAGTCACAGATGATAGCTAGATGATTAAGCATTTATTAAGTGCCTATTATGTGACAGATATGTAATACTAAGTGCAGAACACAGAGAATACAAGTACAAGAAAAGAAACGGACCCTACTCTTAAAGACCTTAGATTCTAATAGGGGAAAAGAAAACATAAAGGGGAGCTAAAAGAGAGGGAAAGTCTTTCTGTGAGTCCAAGGCAGCTGATGTAATATTGCTGAGAATGAGTTGAAATGGGAATAAAGCAAGTAGTATATGTAGGGCTCCTCAAAAAAAATGGCAATCCTAGGAAAGGACTCATTGATCAATGAGCAGATCTCATCCTGAGGATGATGAGGTAGCTGGTGGAGAGCTAGAGCAGTCAAGAGACTAAGCTGAGCCAGGAGTAAAGCAGGCAGCATGGCTGGCATATCTATAAGTCAGCTGGCATCAGGGCAAAATCATCTCGGAAAAGCAAGGAAGCTGGTGGGAAAGAGACTTTCTTGTTAAGGTGTGTTTGATCTTCATTAGAATACTACTTTCTAGAGCATGAAATTCTCTATAAAACTTGTCAGACTTGAACCCTCTCCAGTGAGACTTCTTACTAAAAGTACCAGAAGAAACTTATTTTCTCTTTAACATAGTCTCATGGCATGTGCCTTGAGAGCAAGATTATAGGGAGGTTTCAGTATATTTTAAGAGCCCTCATAAGGTTAACAGACAGTTAATATAAACCCTATTACTTAGCATTACTGAAGACTGGCAAATAGTTTCTATAGAGAGAAATAAATATATATTATATATAGAAATAAACATTTTAAAGAGATTTAGAACAACACCAAAAATATAGAAAAAGTATGCTGGTAAATGGTTTAATAATAGACTCCAGAGAAAAAAGAGGAAATGTATATACAATACACTTTTTTAAAGTTTAATAAGGATTATTAACATTTTCTCCATTACTTTCTTAGTCTAGATCAGTGATTCCCAAAGTGGGTGCTACAACCCCCTGGTGGGTGCTGTAGCAATCCAGGGAGTGGTGATGGCTACAGGTGCATTTATCTTTCCTATTAATTGCTATTAAAATTTAAAAATATTAATTTCCAGGGGACTAAATAATATTTTTTTTTCTGGAAAGGGGGCAGTAGGCCAAAAAAGTTTGGGAAACACTGGTCTAGACAGTTAACACAACAAATAAAATAAACCTTGATTTGTATTTTTAGTAGAAAATTGCCTAGTTCTGGAGTGTAAATGGTCACACTAAAAATTTAATTGAATCGACTCATTTCAAGCTGACTCCAGTATACTCCTTCATTATTATATATCATCTAATTAATAAATATTTATTAATCATATGCTATGTGCAAGGAAATAAGAAAAATTCTGCACTTAAATCAAAGTATAAAGTCAGGCTATGCCTTAAAAAGTTCATAATGTAGGTCAGCAGATGAGACATAAATATATAAAGAATTTAATTATTAAATAAATAAAATTAACAAAGTAAGTTATATTATTTAATAATCATAGTAGCAACTTAACACAATCAAAGTTTGTTTAGAGGGGGAAATTTAATGAAGTTACAATAGATATGCACTGGACATGGTATTAGGCAAACCTTAAAGTTTTGCAAACTTTGTTATTGTTCATCTGTTTCAGTCCTGCCCAACTCTTCATGTCCCAATCTGGAGTTTTCTTGGCAAAGATATTGGAGTAGTGTGCCATTTCCCTCTCTGCCTCATTTTCCAGATGAGGAAACCAAAGCAAACAAAATTAAGCAACTTAAGCAATATGCCCTCTATTCATTGTGCCACCTTTGCAAACTGTAAAGAACGCTATATATATATATATACACACACACACACACACACACACACACACACACACACACACACACATTAGCTCTTTTCAGAGCTAATTCTGGAGGTCTACAAATTTTTAGTGCTTCCAAGATGAGATGATATAAGGAGAAGTATAGTCACTGTTCTCCTGGTCTATGATCTGGTCTTTACCCAGGAAAGATGCACCACCCTGCTGTCCTGCAACCACAAGACCTCACACTCCTCTTTTTCTAGAACTCTGACCAGGTCCCCAGTTGTCCTGAAGCCAGAAGTGCTCTTTGACTTGGACCTGGGATCAGGGTGACTGCATCCTTGTGTCTGACTACAAGTGTTTCTCTCTGCCATGGAAGTGAAATCCAGAATTTCAGATGGTTGGTGGAGTTGCCAATCAACTGGCACCCAGTACCAGCAAAGGGTGACCTGTCATTTCTTTCTGACCAGTGATTTGATCTTTTTACTGTCTCTGGGCTGAGAGTTCCAGAAGCTCCTGCTGCTGCTGCAACTTTCAGGACTATCTCCAGTGCTCACTTTTGGTGTTACAGCTATTGTTGTCCTCCAGACCATCTCCCACCCTGGTGTTACAGACCTCTCCTGCCAGCCTCCTAAGTAATCTTAGGCAGGAAAAATGTCTTACTCTGAACTTTTGTTGGCTCTTTGAGATATTATTTTATAGTTTGGAGAGGAATGTTGGGTCAGGTATTCACACTACCATCTTGGCTCTGTCTCCAGGCACCCAACAAATCTGAGAGGCTTCAAGGACACAGTGCTTGAGATGTTTTATACCTCCAGGCCAGGAAGCCCTATGAGGTCATCTAGGTTACATGGAAAGAAAGCCAAAGAAGCCAGGGGCCTCAGGGAAATTGAGTCAAGAAAATAGGTCTTATTACAATTGTGTACTTTAGTTATCTTTGTGCCATATGCCTTATTATAATATAGATTCAGGAAGAACTGTCTTTTCTTGGACCTTTATTGCATTATTCTGTGAATCATAGGTGCTTAATAAATATATTGCAAATACATTGGCATTTTTGAAGTTATAATAATGTAAAATATAATAATTGTCCCTAGCTCAATGGAAATATGTAATGGGAAATCAACCATTTCACATTAATCAGGACCTAGCTGTACTGTAACAGTAGGGGCAGATGGCAATGTTTGACCAGCTTTCAAGGAAAGTAAACTAGAGTCAGACTGTAGAGAGTCTCAAATTTCAGAACAAAGTACTATTAATATATGTGCTTTATTCTCTGAGTCAATGGTCTCCAAAGTGGGAGGGCTTGGACCCATTGGGTGCCATGGCATTATCATGACATGACTAGAAAAGAAATGATCAACCAGTTGAAAAAAGGAAAGATAGGTCTCCTCCAACCTTCCTAGCAATATCAGGTTATGGAACTTTTTCCCAACACACCACCATCAGAATCCCACCAATGATTGACCAAAAATATTCCACTCTATCTCCTACCACTGCTGTCCAAACTCCTAACAGCCTTCCTTCTTCACCTGATATAGGGCCCTCATTCTAGATATAACCAAATGGGGACCCAGACACCCTCAGTAATGGCTGCCCAGTTTCCATTAGGAAAATTTTCTTCCTTTCAATATAATTACTTCCTGTCCCCTCCCCCTTAGCCCCAATCACACCCCCAGATCAACTCATGGTTAAAGAATCCCTTAGAGTCCACCACACTGCACTCAGGAACAAGTGACACCTTTGCACAAAAGTACTTAACTATGCAAAATGTTTACTGTTTTGTCCTCATTTTTACATGGTTTTACACCCTGAACCAGACTAAGTACAATGCCTTACATATTGCAGGTGCTTAATAAATGTTGATTGATTGGATTGGATTGGATTGCCCAGGTACCTCTATCTCTAATTAGAGATGGTGGAAAATGGATATGGGAGAACACATCTGAGATTCTCCAGTTAAACATGGTCACCAAGGGTAACGAGCTCATAATTCCCACTTTGTCACGTAGGATTTTATCATGTCCCACTCTGTTTTTCAGATTCTTTTTATAGATTGTCTTCCTCAGTAGATTATGGGTTCTTTGAGGGTAAGAATTGTCTTTTATTTCTTTGTATCCCCAATGCTTAGTGGGAGTGCCCAGAAAATAGTAGGTGCTTAATAAATAGTTATTGACTAACTACTAATCACAAAGGGGGGGTAACGACTATAAACAAACAAAAAAACATTTTCTATTTTTTCATTATTAGTGGATAGAGTGCTAGGCCTGGAGGCAAGGACGCCTGAGTTCAATCAAATCTAGCCTCAGAAACTTAGTTACTCTGTGACACTAAGCAAGTTATTTAGCCCTGTTTGCCTCAGTTTCCTCATTTGTAAAATGAGCTGGAAAAGGACATGGCAAACCACTCTGGTATCTTTGCAAAGAAATTCCAAATTGGGTCAGGAAGAGTGGGTTATGGACCTCCCAGAATTAGAGGTGTTCTCACCTTGGGTGATTAAATCTAAAGATGGGCAGTGTAGACTTAATCTAATTATCACCAAGTCAATCATGTCTAAAATAAATTATCAGAAACAGTTACTGTTGTCAAATGCAGGCTTCTTTTCTCTGGATGATGTTAGATGCTACCCTGATATATATTGATGAATTGCTACTTTTCTCTCAGAGATAACTTAAATTGTAATAATTCCCCATAGTTTATTATGTTTCATGTCTATTTAAAATACTAAAATGTCAATGATAATATATCTGAAATGCTTCCCCATCTCTCGGGACAATTTTTCACTTTTAATTTTTCCAATAACAATTTTAAAAGTTTTAAATTAAAAAATTGTCAAATTTTTCTCCATCAGTAAAATGAAGAAACAATTTAATATCTTAAACATATAAACAAAAGGTTACATTTGTTAATGACTATAGAGGCCATTTGTGTTTAACATTAGCAGATTACTAATATCTATAGGATTTCAAGTAGACTGGCAACTTCACCCATTCTGAATGAATTCTGTCATGCATGATGTCAATCTAAATGAGATTTTTTTTTAAGCAACCAAGTGTCTTCAGTTCTAATTTAGGCTGAACTGAATGAAATCAATCAGGTTTGAGTGATGACAATAGAACTGTGCCTCAACATAGTAGCTCTGTATTAATATGTTAAATTATTTTTTAGTTGTTGAGCAGTCGACAAATTATATGTGATTTCTAAAGGGACTTTGTCAAGCTCTAGCAAGCCAGCTTAATTGTGAAAAATTAACTTTTGTAAAATAATCCTCTGTTTGAAAAGTATTTAATTTGAAATTGCTTTTGATCAATCATGGGCATGGTTCTCAGGTTTTAAAGTAGGTTTAATTTTTTTTTAGGTTTTTAAAACACTATATGAAAGAGTGGTAATGCTATTGGAATTCATTCTCTTCTTGATATTTCAAGAAGTCTAAAATGGAAAATTATCAAGACTGCCATTTTTTGTTTGATAACTGGCTTTTTTCATTCCTCAAACAAATTCATTCCACAAAACTTGAGACAGACCTTGTCTCACCATGGCAAGTATATTGTGATATTAAGCTCTCTTCATTCTACAAATATCAAACCAAAATGCCACTTTTCTTGTTTTAAACATTATAGTAATAGAATAAAGCTGTATGCTTATTATTCATATGACCTCTCTTTGCACAGATCGTATTATGTAGGTTAAAGAAATTGTTTTTCATGCTTATCAGCCGTGTTTTCTTCTGAGTTGCAATAGGGATTTTTAACAATAAAATTGGGCATGTTATCAAAAATATGAATATAGCTTGAAAATGATAGCTTAAGAGTGCTTTAGCCTTTGGATGAACCGCAAACAGTGTCCATTAGTCAAGTCTATCTTAGTTGTGCAGGTGGAAGAGAGGAAAATAGAGCATGAAAATAGACAAGAACAGCAAAGGAAAGGTTTACGATTGAAGGTCTCATTTAAAATATTCTTCCCCAATTGCCTATAGGATA
Organism: Gracilinanus agilis; assembly: GCF_016433145.1. Lineage (NCBI taxonomy): Eukaryota > Metazoa > Chordata > Mammalia > Didelphimorphia > Didelphidae > Gracilinanus > Gracilinanus agilis. The sequence goes on from NC_058132.1 coordinate 224,287,312, forward strand.
AAATATAAATTCCTCAACTGGGTGTTTAAAGCTCTCTACAATCTGGTACCTGTACCTTCTGTATCGCTATCCTATACATGATTTCTGCTTTAGTCAATGCCTTTACACTAGTTGTTTCCTATGTCTAGAACCTGCCCCCCACTTCATTTCTATTTCACCCTCACAGAAGGATCTCCAGCTTCTTTCAGAGTCCAGTTTATGAGCCACCCCCTACATGAAGCTTTTCTTGATTCTCCCACCACTCCCACTTGAAATTATTCTCTCTCCCTTGAAATTACCATGTATATAATTGGTATTTACAAAGTTGGGTACATGGAATATCCCCCATGAGCACCTTAAGGATAGGTATTGTTTTATTATTTTGTTCATGTTCCTAATGTCTAGCAAAATGCCTTGCTTAATAAATTGATTATTAAATTCAATCAAATCCATATTCTGCATAGAAGAATCTGCCAATCAATGAAAGTAGCATTTAACGTTCTGTTATTTAGATATTAAGTAAATTTATGCATATTGTTCAACAGACAAAGTGATTGATTTTTCAGATTATGTGTCAAAATTATTCTATTTACAATAAGCATTTTTAAAAGTATCATTGAGCACCTCTATTAAAACAGAAAACTTTCAGGGGGGGGAAATATTATAAAATTGATCTTTTAGGGCCTCTTTTTAGGTCATATATAAGCTGAAGAAGTGAAGCATTTTTCACCATCTTGTGATGAATTCTAAAACATTAATGAGATGTCCATTCATATCTATAGTATAATTAAGTTCCTACATTCATTCAACATTTATTGAGTGCTTAATATATTCATGGCACTATGCTAGCTGCTGACATTGACTAGAATGTTTAAGCAAATTTTTTATACTCACCTTTGTATTAGGCAAATCCACATTGATGATATATCAGCTAACTATATCAGAAGCCTTAATAAGTATCTGGCAAGTGAACCGTATTTCAGATTTTATTAATGTTCTCATTCTTTGTCTATACAATCCCATTTATTTCTGATAAGTCTAATTTCATTCAGGATATCCCAATTTCCATGACCAGTATGCACAATAAACTGATTCTTTTCTACAGTGTTCTGTCAAAGAGAACATCTACTTTTCCTAAGAGAGCTACATGGATAATAAATGGAAACACTAAATAGGATGCAAAGAATTGTTAGAGAACTAGAGCACTAAGGTGATAGAAAAGAAAATAAATAATAAGAGAATAGAGTAACAATCATAAAATCTTCATAGGTCTAGAAGTGTCTTTCAGAAGAAATGGAGAATGAATCCGAGTGAATAGGTAGCTCATAGAATAAAAAGAATGAAAAGTTATTTTATATAAATTAGAAGATGATTAAATTATATCAAGTCAATTTGGTCCTGAAACTATTTCCTTGACATTCATTTCAACGTAATAATAGGTCCATGGTTCATATACTAGCTTTGTAACTTTGTACATTTATAACCTTGACCAAACTGCTTAAATTTTCTGTGTGTCAGATTTACATAATCAGAATCTTGAAGTTTGAAGAGACCTCACAGGCCATTTAGTCCAACTTGTAGCTAAACAATCATCATTTCTATAAAATAATCTGAAAGTGTCTTCCAGCTTTTGCTCAAAGATGTCAAAATAGAAGATTCTCCTATCTCTTCCAGCCTAGGTCATTTGGGAATAGATTTAGTTGGTAAGAAAGAATTTCCATTAAGTTAACTTCTTTGCAACACTCACCCATTATACATAGTTATTTCTTCTGGGTCCAAGCAGAATAAAGCTAAACTATGGTTCATCTGACAGCTTTTCAGATACTTAAAGTCAATGATCATGCCTCTTCTCTAGTCTAATCATTCTCAATTTCTCCAATCAATCCTCCTTTGGTATTATGTCACGTCTCTCTTATCATCCTTTTCACCATTCTTTAATGTTCTTCAGCTTATTAATAACCTTCCCAAAATGTGGTTCACTTGAACTAAACAAAGGGCACCAGTTATAGTTTGATGAGAGCAGAGTACAGAGGGATAGACGATCATTTCCCTAGTCCTGAATCTGATGTCTCCTTTAACATACTCTATGTTCACATTAGCATTTTCTCAGCCATATCACCCAATTGATCCATATTGAGCTTTCAGCATACTTGAAGCGCATGATCTTTTTTTTTCAGATTGATAAATGTTTTCCTTACTTCTCCCATCTTGTACTTGTGAATTTTAATTTTTTGAGGTTATGAATAAGACATCACATTGATCATTTTTATGTTTCATCTGATTAGAAGCAGTCTAACATTCTATTTTAAAATTCTTTTTGCTTTCTGTATCTATCATTCAATAAATTAGCTATACTGATCACTAATTAGTATGTTAAGTAGCATGGGCTCATAGACCGTATTTGTATAATAGTGGAGTTGAACTATATGATTTCTTGAATTCCTTCCAGCTATAAATACTCTGAGTCTATCACTAAAGTTGAGAAAGATGATGAACTCATTCCAATACCCCACTTATTTGTAAGAAACTTGTTAGCCAGAGCGAAAATTATCTGATGAATCCTAGAACAACATTTGAGAGATATTATGGTATGAGAAATGATCACATATGAATTCATTCTACATGTGAAAATGTCTCTAAGATTCTTTCAGGCAGGGGGGAGAAGAGATATTATGGTATGAGAAATGATCACATATGAATTCATTCTACATGTGAAAATGTCTCTAAGATTCTTTCAGGCAGGGGGGAGAAGAGAATAGGGACTGGGTTTAAATTAAAATGATAAAACCCTACACCCCAAATTCACATTATAGGTGGTTATTTTGTGCTTAGTAGAAATGAGGACCTAATAGAGGGAGGCATTTGTCTAAAAGGTACATGCTCAGACAAGGACAGTTTTAGGACACTGGAGAATCTGATGTTTTGAGAGATGGAAACATTTCTGTTTGGACTGAGGAAATCAAGTGAAGAGATGAAGGTAGAATTGGGAAAGAGAGGAGGGGTGACCATGAAGAGAAAGAAGAAATGAGACAAAAGACAAATGTCTAGGCTTCACAGTCTTCTGGGTGGTTGTTGTTCAGAAGTGTTGATAACAAATAGAAGATGAACAAAGAATTGTTTTTGTCATGCAGCTCTAGGCAGAACCATCTCTGCCTCATATAATTTCATGTTAGTCTCTTAACTTGGCTTCCAAAGAACCCAAGAGATTTGCTAATTGAGGAAATCATTCTTTATGAATTTTGTTTCTTGTTAGATCTAATGACTTTAGAAGCTACTAACAATGACCTCTCTTTAGAAATATAGTCAAAGTTTTCATAGAAGACAAGTTATTAAAAATATAAAAAATATTCTGCTTACAAAAATCCCCTGGTTATCTGTGTTATCTTCAATAAATCCTAAAAATAAAACCTTCTTTTGCTGCAGAAACAAACATTATCTCAGAATTGGCTCAGTTCATTTGGATAACCTTCCTACCATGTTAGTACATTTCCTGAGTGATAGGAACTTACATTTGAGAAGCTACTAGTCTCACTGACACTAAAAGGAACTTTCACATTAGCAGCTACTATATTGCATTAATAATAAGAAAACCATAAAGAGACTGACTTCAGCTGTTAAGTCTCCCCTGAGACATATGCCCTAACGCACTGTTTTCCCCATGGTCCACTGTAATCATTTTGCCTATATTAAGGTAATAGGGTAGCTAATAAGATAAGTACTCTGTATTTCATCAGAGCCTAAAGTTCTTTTTTTTCTTTTTCTGCAAAAATAAGTTTCTATTAAACTATCTCAAGTTTACATCAAAGTAACTATAACTTCCATAAATGCAAACTTTGCTGCACTCTAATTTGTTTAACTTGTAATTTTTCTGGACAAGATACAAAAGATGAAGCATGCACAGAAGAAAACAAAGGGGAGCTAGGACAGTTAGAGGAGAATGAAAAGAAAGAGTAGTCACCTTGAAAAACTGAATAACTACCATTGCCTCAGCATTGAGAAAATAAATCAAATGTCTTTTTTAAAAAATCAAGACACTTATCTGTACAGCATGAAATAAGAAAAGAGAGAATAGTCTGCTTTAAAAAAAAGTTTAAAAATCTTTCAGTAGACATTTAAAACAGGAAGTGATAAGAAAATGCTACATTAATACAGAAAGTGTTGAGTTTGGTAGGCTCAGTGTGAATGTGAATGCATTTTCTCTTTCTATTGTTAAAAGTGTTATCTATTAGTTTCAATGGAAATTAACATCTCCAATGCACAGTTTCTAAAACAGTCACTTCTATTGAAAACACTTTAGTTTTCCCTGGCATAAATTTTTGAAAGACCTTACTGGTTTAAAATATATTTTTAGTTAACAAAGAGTGATTAAGGGATACATGAATTGGTAAAATGTTTCTTCTAAGGAAAATTTTTTTTTAATTGATATCTTTGATTTTTACATCAGCTTCATTTCCCAATATATCCCCTTCCCCTCTTCCTTATGTTGTGGATATTTAAATACTCCTAGCACATAGCAATGTTACAATAATATAAAAAAATATTTATTAGATTGAATAGGACATGCCATTAATTTCTTAACTGGATCACCCATCCCCCACAAAATAATGGTTTTGAAAGTTTAAATTAAGTCCATAACCAAATCATCTCTTTCAAACCACTCTGATGTAAACTTTTTAAAGAGCATTTTTGATCCACTTAATTTTTTGTTTAAATTGTGTACTTCTCATAGGAGACTTCTATAAAGGATTTGTCATGTTATTCATTAGTTACCCCATGCAAGAAATTAAGATTAATAAATTACTGCCAACTAATAACTGTTTTCTTAAAAAATCATACACATATTTCTTTTTTCCTTTTATCTCTTGAAAATAAGATTATAATTCAGAAACATCCTGAGCAAATAGAATTTTTTTCATTTTTCATTAAAGCCATCATATTTCCTTTAAAAGAGATAAGCATTTAAAATAGGTCTTTATTATCCATTATAAAAAGAACATTTGGTACCAATCACTTTTGATAGATCCAATACAACACTTTTTGTTCATAAAGACTATACAGTCACCACACATCTTTCTTTGGGTAATGTTAGTTTTTTGACTGTCCTTGAATTCAAAAAAGGTTATCACTGAATATAAAAACTATCATTCTCTTTCTAAAGAGCAAATTCCAACAACTTCAGTAGAAAAGTAGTCTAAATCACTAAGAAAAAGTTCTTCTTCACAGTATGCACTCATCTGCATTCTTTTTGTTTTGTTTTCTATAGTCAATGAAGGATCTGGAGAAACCAGCCAAAAGGAGACATCCACCTGTGACATTTGTCAATTTGGTGCCGAATGTGATGAAGATGCAGAAGATGTCTGGTAATTTTTTTTGCACTTAAAAAATTAATATTATGCAATTAGACAGTGCTAATAATAAATTATTTCCCTTAATCCACCCACATTAGAAGTTTTCAAAATAACTTATTTGGTCCCTGCCCAGGTAAAATGAGAACTCCATCTTAAGTCAGTGAGAGATAACCTTTTGAGCTTAGTGTGTCAAAATTCACCAAAAAAACAAGCATAACTCTGGTGGTATGTCACTTCGAGAAAAAAAACATAATTTCATGATATTTATAGTTTAACAAAAATGTATAATTATAATATATAACTGTATTTAATAAACCAAAATAGGTAAATTAATATAGGTAGAATTGTCATCTACAGTGCACAGTGTCTACACTACACTACAGCAGATGTTGGCCCCATTCTCCCCTGTGTGGGGCCACGTGTCATTGAAAATGGCTACACATGTCAGTGCTGAGGCATGTGTCATGGGTTTGCCATCACTGTCCTAAGTAATTCGTTGTACCCCAGAACAAAGGATCCAAAGTGCCATATAATTAAGGGCTTTATGTTAGTGACACAGTAATAAAGTTACTTCCTCCCAAAAAATACACATACATGCAAAAATATGCAAAAAAAACAAATAGCCATTTAAAAGAGAATTGGCCTCATATTTGAGAAGATCTGGGTTCAAGTCTTGTCCCTCCACTTATTTGCTATATGGACCTGGGCAGGTCACAACTTTTTAGTGTCTGAAATGACTCTATAATACTCTAAGTCACAGAGAAGGTGCTGATCTGCATTGGTTGGTAAGTGGATCCATTAATAGTTTTCCATATCAGGAGCAGCTAGGTGGCTCAGTCAATTGAGAGCCAGGGCAAGAGATGGGAGAATATACTTAATATTGATTCTAAGACAGAAAGTAAGGGTTTAAAAAAAGTCTTGCATACAGTGAAATAACAAACCCAGTTCCAATCAGATCCTTTCTGCATATATCAGTGGTTCCCAAACTTTTTTAGCCTACCACCCCCTTTCCAGAAAAATATTGCTTAGCCCCCTGGAAATTAATTTTTTTATTTTAATAGCAATTAATAAGAAAGATAAATGTACCTGCGGCCATCACCGTTTTCCTGGATTGCTGCAGCACCCACCAGGGGGCGGTAGCACCCACTTTGGGAATCACTGGATATATCTTTGATAAAAGGTATAAATGCATGAACTCAAATGTGTATATAGAATTAAAATAAATATAAATAAGAAATACAATAAATTTAAAAGTGACAATAATAAATTTTATACACATAAGGAAACATTATTCTCTTTTTGCACAGTCACTAACGTAAATATTTTGAATAGGGCAAGACAACCCTTTTCTGAGTTAATTTTTATTTAGAATACTTAGTATAATCCATTATTTCATTCTGTGAGTACTCCTTCCACTCTTTCTCATCCTGTCTCAAAAAAAAATCTTCCAAAGAAATGTTTACCCAGTGCCCTATATGATTTCTGATTCTTTTTTTTACATCTTGAGGTATGAATATATCTGCCAATGCTGTCTTTCCCAGATCTACACTAAAAATATTGCAATCAAGGGTTCTACTTCTTTTGAGTTCCAAGAAAGCTATGAAGGGAGGGCCAGGAGCACTTGGGTCAGCATGATAGAGGCAAGAAGATGGCATCATGTGTGCTAGAGTGCTAAGCTTGAATTCAAATCTTCCAATAAAAATTTACTAGTTGTATGACCCTGAGTAAATTATTAGATCTCTCTCAGCCTTAGTTTCTTCATCTCTAAAATAGGGATGACAATCAAATAATATTCATATCTATCTTTCATGATTGTAGTGAGGATAAAATGAAATAATGATTATTTATATGGCTATATCCATATTTATTTATACATATATGCATATATGTTTACATTTATGCATATCTGTAGATATATCTAAAGATGTGTGTTACATATTTCTAAAAGAACAGCAGATCAAAATTTTTGAATGATTAACTATAAAAATATGTGTGTGTGTGTGTGCTTTGTAAACTTTAAAACATAAAAATGAGAGCAATGATAGCATAAAAGCCTCTGGCCTTGAATTCTTCCAGAAGTCTGAAATCAGGAGGGAATTGGATTAAAGTTCTGCCTCTTGACACTTGCTAGTGATGATAGAAATAATGCTTAACCTCCTTCTGACCCAGGTTATTCATCTGTCTTTGTTCATATATATGTTAAGCACTTGCTATATTTAAAGAACTATATAAATGACAAGCTACTTAAGGATATTTTTCATTATCATTTATACAAACTCTTGTCCTTAAGATCTTCTCTAATTGCCTTCAATCTACCCTTATAGCTCTACTTCACGCATGATTTTATTTATTTATGGATTAGCTGAACTGGACTATCTACAGTCCTTTTTTGTTGTTGTTTTGTTTTTGGTTTTGTTTGTATGTTTATTTTCCGCAGCTCACAAGGTTATTCTCTGCCTAAACTAGACAGTCTTACTTTCCCAGGAAATAAAATTCTTTCATAGATAAAAATCCTTCCTTCCTTTTACATTGTGCGGGTTCTCCCTCTACTCTTTTAGATCCTGTCTTAAAAAAAAATCCTTCAGAAAAGGATTTATTCAATGCCCTCTAGATATTCCAATTTGTATTTTTATATCTTGAGACTATAAATATATCTGCTGACACTGCTAGTAGTTGGATGAAGTAATTAAGACTAAGACATCTAATAACTTGTTTAGTTACCTAGATGAGTAAACTGAGGCAAAAAGAGTAAAGTAACTTGCTCAGTGTCATGCAGCTCATAAGTATCTTGAGGCAGTTTTTGAACTCAGGTCTTCCTTATCCAGGCCCTGCTCTCTATTTACTGTGACACCTACAGCAATATTGGTTTTGAACATGGATTCCTAGAATTTTTAAAATAATACTGCTCTTCCTTTCTGTTCTCTTATTATCTTCTTAATGTCTTGTTTGAGTGATGTGATTGTTTTGTACTTTTGAGAATTCCAAATTGAATGACAAAAAAGCAGATTGCCACTTGATATATTTCACTTTAGAGAGTCTTATAGAACAGGGTAGTCAATTTGGAGAGGTTCTACAGTGGGCAATAGATAAATGTCCCATTAGTCAGGTAGAGAGTAAGTAGCAGGAGAATGGTAGGAGCAGATATTGGGCCAGTGTCCAGGCAAACAAGCAATTGGCAATCAGGAAATCAATTGGAAGATTATAGGGAATGAACAGGATAGAAGACATAAAAATCTAATCTATGAAAGGACATGTGAGTGTGATGGGGAAGGGGTGAAGCTTGACAGGACACTGTTCCTAAGGAAAAAAAAGAAAACTGATCCTAAGCAGGGAATCAAGATAAGCATTTGAGCATGTAGGGAACTGAGGTATTGACAGTTAACAGTTGAGTGCTATTGTTACAGGGATACAAACAGGAACCCAGTAAAAAGAACTAAGCCATAAGGCCAGAATCTGAGCAGCAGCAAAGTTAACTTAATAGGGAGTTGGTGAGTTACTGTCCTGGAGCTCCTCTGGCTCTTAGCTGCCCAGGGACAAGATAGGTCTCCAACTCTAGAATGGCTTGAAATGACAGATGGAGTTTAAGGGGTCCCAGCTGTGAACATTAGAAGGCTAAAAGTATAGAGAGTTTTCCAGACCACTGGGCTTCCAAGAAAAAACTGTAAAGCTGTAATATTTTAAATAGAATATAATTAAAATATTTATATAGTTAAATATAAATAATAAGAAACGGTTTAGAAAATGGTGCAGTCACTGATGTTGTTACACAAATGCATGTTTTTATTACCTCATTGTACTCAAATATCACTCTGGAAGCAGATGGATCATAGTAGAAGGACAAAGAAAAGAGTAATAAAGAAAATTACATAAGCGTGGAAAAAAGTTGTAATAAAGTAGAAGAAAAACAAATATGGGAGTAATTTTATACATAATGAGCAATAAGACATTCATTGACTCAAAAGGATTTTGATACAAAATTAATTTTATGTGAAGTCATGGCTAATTCTTTTCTACATATGAAATACCATTTTATATAGTCAAGTCAGAAAGCATATAATGTTTCTTCATATGCTATTGATCAAACTATGCTCCTATGCATGGAAATTTTATCATTTTACTTACTATCAAGAGGAAACAACCAAGGGAATAACCTCTACCAAGTTACAAGGTGATTATGAATCTCCAATCACGAAATAAGGGTGAAATTAATTGCCAAAATTTTATCCTGGCTAAGAAATTAATAACAACTCCTGTTTCACAGTAAGTTCTGTGCCAAGTTACTCAAAGATATTGAGTCACTTCTTAGATAAAGATAAATCCTTTTCAGAATTAAAATATCAATTCACAATCCATTGATCCTGTTTTCATAATTAAAGGAGCCTTAGAAGTAGGGTGTAAGTCAGCCTGGAGAAGGGGAAAGCAGAAGGAGGAAAACAGGAGGTAGGAAATCAGAAAAGGAATAATTGGCAAGGAGTCTACATTAATAATCATGATACTCAACGTGTAACATTTTTAGCACCTTTTGATTTTGGGGAGAACAGATGACTAATGAAATAGGCTGATACAAGTTCCTCATTCATAGTGTATCATCTCACTGGGCTGGGCTAACTTTTCTCATAGGACTCATTCTCTTCCTTTAGAAAGTACCAGAACTGTAGAAATCAGGAAGTGGACAGCCTTTATCAATAGAAGCAGCCTTTCTGTATAAAGACAGAGGGGACTTTGTTAGCAAGGAAGGAAGAACAATTACTAGAAAGGTTGTCCCAGGAGAAAGTGTTAATATGCAGCAAGTGCAGATGTCTATCCCCAAAGCTTAGTATGATAATAGTAGAATTAAGCTTCCAAAATGATGGATTTAAAGACAGGATGTGGTGTTCATTCTATTTTATAATTAAACTCCTGTTGAGATTCCTCCCCACTTCCCCCCCCCAACCCAACAGATTATTTGGGGATGAATTTATTTCAACTTTGTTTTCCCCTTTTTCAAAAAATGTATTTATTTACTCTAGCTGGTGAGGAGATAGATTTTTTTCTAGAAGGAAGAAAGTTATAGTTTGTGCAAATGTGGCTTGTCAGATCAAAATTTATCAAGATGGAGGAGTGCATGAACTTCGAGATTAATCATATCAAAATTAAGCATAGATTAACATCCAATAATAATGCCATTCTGGCCTTATAAAATGAGTAATTTTATATCTGCTTCTGATTTAAGCAATGCCTTGGATATTTGGTTGGTTTTAGAAACAGCACTATATTGCCTTAATTATCTTCCCTGATGGATTAGGTTGGTAGAGTCCAAAGTAGGTCAATGGTTACTCCCTGCACTGGGAACTGTTATTATGAGGTAATTAGCCTAGAACTTTCAGTTTGTCCTATCAATCAGGAGTAGTTCAGAGCCCTAGGGTGGATACTTGGTTCACTAAAAGGAAGAGGAAAAAAGGGAGCTGGTAGCAGAGGCTGATGATGGGGAGGAGTGGCTATGAAGTTGGCTGCCTGCCCAACCCTTCCAGAGTGTCAGAGTAGATCAAGGAAGGGAGCACAGGTGTGGGAGCAGATGTGACTGGGCTACTAATGACATAAAGGGACAATTAAAACAATTCTGCTTTGCTTTAGACTTTAATTTTACCTCTTCTTGTGCCTATTTTAATTCTTCTTTGTTATTCTTTTTCAAATGCCACTCAGAATCCATTAGCAAAATCATATCATCCTTGGCTGTTATTAATTTCTCAGTAATACTTGGGTTTATTTTTAAAGCATTGACAATCATCTTTTCCAGTATTAAGCTAAAGGATTCTTATTTATGACTGTTTTGGTAAATGAAACTAATAGACTTTTTGCAACCAAAAAATAGTTTGGAAGGGGGTATGAATGTAGATTTTATTTTATTTTATTCTTTCAGCCCATTAATGGCCTATAATTTTTTTAAAATGTGATTTGGTATCAATTTACATGAACAGATTTTATAAATACCATTTGGTTTTAAGTCTTTAACATCTTACTATCTTAATTTGTGAAATTATTTTGCCCCTACAGAGATGGTATGTAGTCCTACCTCTTTTGGGGTTATAGAGTTCATGAATACCTGCAGTGTGGCAGTGGCCATACATAACCTTTGACACTGAATTTGAGTGTACATACAAGGAACTGGGTCTGCTGATTTAAGATTCACAATAGCCAAGAAAATGAATGCTGGGCATTCTCAGATCATGCCCTAGAATTCATGAAAATATATTGCAGACAGGGGCAGCTGGGTAGCTCAGTGGATTGAGAGCCAGGCCTAGAGACGGGAGGTCCTAGGTTCAAATCTGGCCTCAGACACTTCCCAGCTGTGTGACCCTGGGCAAGTCACTTGACCCCCATTGCCCACCCTTACCACTCTTCCACCAAAGAACCAATACACAGAAGTTAAGGGTTTAAAAAAAAAATATATATATATATATATTGCAGACAGTTCAAATGATCGGTATAATACTAAGAAACACAAGGAATTCATAAAGGGAAAATTCTAACAACACAAATGCAAATAATCCTGATAGGAAGAAAGGGAAAGAAAAAATGTAATCATAATGGGAACCCTTAATAAACTAAGATTTTTTTTAAATTTTTAATTTAATTTAATTTTTTAGAATATTTTTCCATGGTTGGTTACATGATTCGTGTTCTTTCCCTCCCTCCTAAATTCTCCCTTTCCCTCCCTGTAGCCAACACAAAATTCCACTGGTAAAGGGACTCGTGCAAAAGATAGGAAGAGTAGCACATAACCAGACTAAATGAAAAAAAAAAAAGTGGTTTCAACATTGTAAGGAAGGCTAAAAGCCAGAATAACTGCAATAAGAAATGATAAGGAAAATAAAAGGTTGGGTTTTGTTTGTTTCTGTTATTTTTAGGTAGCTTATAAGCCAACTGCTCTGTAGTGTTAACAGATAACATCAAAAAGTAGAATTGTACAAATTCTCCTTTCCTTCCATCTCTTCCTAAAGATTGATTTATAGAAGGGAAATGGTAGACTACACATAGTTAAAAGGGAATTGAATTTTAAAGAAGTCAAGGAGATAATAAAAGAACAAAAATCTTCTTTAAATGAGTTCAGGACATCAAATAATTTCCTAGACAAATAATTTCCTAAAAGTTGAAGAACCACAAAGCTGACTACCAAAGCACTATTTGGTAATCTCCAGGGATTTATGGAGAATAGAAGACAATAGAGAGGCAAATTGGGATTCCACAAATTACAAATGATTCTGATAGATAAAATTCTAGAGCAGATGAGTAAATAGGTAATTTAAAATCCTTAGAAGTGCAATCACTGGTTCACAAGTCACTTCAAACTATGTGTATTTTCTTTAGGATTAGCAATTTTTTTTTACTAACATGCCAAGGACTTGTTATAACTTGTTGTTATAAACAGTATGAGTTTTATGTGAAGTGCTTACACTTCCTTCAGAAATGGGAAACTAAGGAAAGCAAAGATAGAAATTCAAGAAACTAAGTGGTACATTTAATGAAGCAGTGAAACTGGAGTCAATGAAGACCTAAGTTCATATCATACTTCAGATGTAAATAACCCTGAGAAAGTCATTTAATCTGTTTGACTTAGTTTCCTTATTGGTCAAAAAGGAACAACCAATAGCACCTACCACCCAGGGTTATTGTGAGGACAAAATGAGATATTCGTAAGGTATTTTGCAAATCTTAAAAATCATTCTTATCAATGTGAGTTATTTAAAGGGAAAAAAAAAGCTGTTTTAATCATTTTTAAAAGGGTCTGTTTAGACCTAAGTAAATAAATAAGAAAATCCCATAACTTCACTCTCTAGATAAGTAATGAAATACAACAGTTAGAGGAATAAGGTATTTTATGGCCAACTTCAGTGTTAATAGTTTCTATGTCTCTAATAAAGTCTTATTTATATTTTTCCCAAACCATGCTTAGCTGGTACTAATGCTATTTAGTCCTAGCAAGATGGCACGTTAGCAAGACTGGACTGACCCTGAAATCCTTCCCATCTAATTTGTTTCCTCAAAATGCCAATGCATTCAGCTCTGTGGTGTCTTTTGCTGTTCTTTCACTTCTACTAAATGACTTATAATAACTATTTACATATTAAAGTAAATTCATGAATTTGCAGTCATTTTGAATGTGTGCTTGTACTTTAAGAACTAATGACTCAGTTTCCCAACTGGTTCTTAAAGAAGTAGGCATCTTTTATTTAAAGCATTGAGATTCAGACTAGTTCTTTGATTTCCTTAATATGGGAAAATAGCAAGTAAAGACACTCCCTCCACCAGAGTAAGTTGTTACCTTCTTTGCAATTTATAATCCTCAGCCATTGGTTTGAGCCATGGTAGTGAACCTATGGCACACATGCCAAAGACAGCACACAGAGACCTCTCTGTGGGCATGTGTGCCATCCCCAGCAGAGTTAGTTACTAAAATGGTAAAGGGACTCTGGTGGAGCTGCTCCCTTCCCCTTCTCCACTGTGCCTCCCCAGTGCTCTTTGCCTACTTACTCCCTCCCCTGAGCAGAGAACTCAGGTCACTCCTCTCCCTTTCTCCCTCTCCTGTCTGGGGTTAAAGCAGGGGATACTTGGTCTCTGGGGATAGGTGGGAAATGGCACATAGTCTCTAAAAGGTTTGCCATCACTAGTTTAGAGCTTTAGAGGATTTACATAGGCAATAATTGTTAGAGATAGGACAGACAAAGAGCTTCTTACTGGAAACAGGGCAAGGTTGTTGGTGAGTTGTTTCAGTTGTGTCCAATTCTTTGTGTTTGGGGTTTTCTTGGCAAAAATACTGTAGTTATTTGCCATTTCTGTCTGTAGCTCATTTTTTAGATGAGAAAATTGAGGCCAAAGGGTTAAGTGACTTGCCCAGGGTTACACAGCTGGTAAGCATCTGAGATCAGATTTGACTCAAAAAAGGGCCTTCCTGAATCTGCTGCAACATCTAACTGGCCATGACAAGATTAGCCAGAAAAGAAATAAACTTAAGACAAGAAGTTAACATTAATTCTGTGCAGTTTGGATTCTGGTCCTAGTTCCCATTTTGAAGATTTATATTGCTTAACTTCTTAAGAAAGAGGAATTTGATGAGATATTTGTGGAATATCCAAGATAGGAAAATTAGAAAGTAACTACCATCAATGGTATCAATAGAATTTTTTGTTTGTTTTGTTTTGTTTTAGAAAGAATCCTGGATTTACAATTCAAATACTGGCTACACTACACCTGAGGCCTTGGCAATTATTTAATGTCTCTGGTCTCAATTTCCTCCTCTATAAAATGAAGAGTTTATACTAAATGCAGTCTCTTTCAGGTTTGAATCTATGCACCTGTGATCCTTATTCTCTTCACTTAATTCAGCAATTCAATTCTACATGAAATAGTGTTGGACTGGAATTCAGGAACACCTGAGTTCCGATTCCAACTCAGACATTAATCCCCTAGCAGATAACCTCATATTAACTAACTTCAGATGACTTCATATTCCTTATCTGTCAAATCGAGATGATAATAACATCTATTTTCACAGCACTGTTGTGAAGAACAAATGAAATAATATATGTAAGGTGCCTTGCAAACCTTAAAATGTTGTATAATTTTAGTTATTGTTATTATTATTATTATTAGTTCCATTTTGAAAGCCAGAAGAGTTTATTCCAAGTATGTGGTTCAATTTATGAAAATGTATGGAGTTTGGACAGAAAATGCTGAGTTTAAAGAATATATAGGGGTTTGGTTTGACTGGAATACCAAGCTTATGGGATGTAATATGAAATAAGACTTTGAAAGGCAAATGGAAACCCAATTGTAAAGTGCTTAAAATGTTACAAAAGAGCTTTATGCTTTATCCTAGAGGTGATAGGGAATCACTAATAGTTTTAAGTACAGAAGAATCTTCAGAGCATGGTCAGACCTATACCTTAAGATGATTATTTGCAATGGTATGAAGGTTGGAATAGAAAGAGAGAGAACAGCAGGGAGGACAAAATTAGACTTACAATAGTCCTGGTGAAAGGTGAAGAGGGCCCAAACTAGGGTTGTATTTATTTCAGTGGAAAGAAGGGCATGAATGTGAGATCTATTATAGAATTACAATCTATGTAAGACTTGGCAACTCATTGAAGGACCGGGAAGAAGTAATGATAAGAGTCAAGAATGACTCCGAAGTGAGAACTTCAGTGACTAGGAGGAGGGTTAAAATAGATTCTTAAGTCAAAGACAGGTTACTCCAGATAACCCTTGAGGTATCTTTCATTTCTTTAGTTCCTGTGATTCTATTATTTCCAAAAAGTAGAGCTTTCCAAAAGTGAACGGTCTGTCTCAGGAGGGGGTGAGTAACCCCTTTCCTGGGGGTCTTTTAAGACAAGCTAAACAAAGGCTTAGCTCACTTTTTGTTGGAGATATTTTAGAGGGGATTTGTCTATCAGGTAAAGGTGAGACGAAGTGAACTGCAAGGTCCTTTCCAACTCTAAGATGCTGTCTTTTTGTTTTTATTTTACAAAAAAGTTTTTTTTTTTTAATTTCAGGTTTTAGATTTCCCCAACTGGTAAAGTACCGCATTATACAACTCTTAAAATTTGTCTATTTTATTCTAGAAAAGTTGACTGTTACAACCTCCTCTTAGGCTCTAATGCATGCTGGCAACTTTTTGAAGAGGGTTATAACAAATGTGTGGCACTAGTGAGTGAGAAGTGTTGTGTATACCATTAATAAAATAGCATGTATGGGGGCTGCTGGGAGTTTAGTCCACCGTATCTCTCAAGAGAACTGTTCTTCCCTTTGTATTCCTCTCTCTGACCCACTCCCCAGCAGAGGTAGCACAGTACAGTGAAAAGAACAATGGATTGTAATGGATTGTATTGGATTGTAGAGGCCCTGGTTGAAATCCTGCCTCCATTTCTTACTACCTATGTGACTTTGGACATTTCATTTAGCCTCTTTTGGATCCAGTTTCTTCATCTATAAAGTAAAAGGATTGGAATAACAGGGCTTTAAATTCTATTAGCTCTAAATCAATAATCCCATGAGCCTATGCCATGTTCCATGTCTTGATACAAGCTGTGGAGAAAGGGACATGGTGGTAGTAACCAGTTTATGTATCAAAGGAAGTTGACCCATGTGTCAAGGATTGTCAAGTTATACTGTAGAGCACCCATTCCCAAAGTGTGGTCTAGAGGACCCTTAGTGGTCCCCCAGACCCTTTTAAGGTATGTATGACATCAAAACAGTTTTCATAATAATACTAAGATGATTTAGTTTCTAATAGAATTAATATTGATGGGTATAACCCACAAGAAAGAGCTCTTTGGGAGTCCTCCATAAGTTTTAAAAATGTAAAGGGGCCCTGAGACCAAAATGTTTGAAAAGATAATTGTCTGGCTACATCTCCTGAGTATCAATGAGAGATCTGGTTTCAAATGATGTTTGCCCATTTCCCATTTTATCATAATCTTTAGATTTATACGAATGGAACACATTCATGGATATTTTTTTCTTGGAAAATTAACTTATCTTTTAGTCTATCTAGACTTAGTGACTGTTTTAAATGGTAAACAAATTCAAGAAAAATTTCATTAAATCTGTGTTTAAGCTCAATGAAGAGATCTTAAAAATTCAAAATTTTACTTACTCAGGGGGCAGCTAGGTGGCTCAGTGGACTGAGACCCAGGCCTGAAGATGGGAGATCCTGAGTTCAAGTTTGGCCTCAGACACTTCTGAGTTGTGTGACCCTGAGCAAATCATTGGCTAGCTCTTACCACTCTTCTGCTTGGAACCAAAACACAATCTTAGCTAGAATTCTTAGATTCTTAGTAAAATTAGTAAATTAGTAAATTTTACTTAGTAAAATTCTTAGTAAAAATGTATATATGTTTATACATATATACATTTTTAATATATATTAGTTTCTACTTCAAAACTGTTAGTACTCTTCATTATGGTCAATTCAGTGTTAAGTCTGGGGAAAAAAAAAACCCTCCTTTCAAAAGTTAACACCAATCCAAATGCTCTCTAAGTTAGACTGCAGTATTGTTCTTAATGTTAGATTAAAAAGGCAGGTTTGTGGTAACTGAAGTCTTTATCACCTACCGGGCAGCCTAGCGGTGATGAGCCTCTCCATATTTAGCTAGTCTAGTCCTCAGGAAGTGGAAATCGTCTCTTGCCAGGACTGTCAGCAGTCTACAGAATATTACTAATAATGAATATCCAAGCACAAAGTAACATAGAAGAGTTTATCAAAGAGCTGTTTGAATAGAAAAGAAAGTAGGCCATTTGTGATAAAAGCAAAGGATAACAAGTAGACAGCCTGAGTGCTCCACTGATACCTATGCCATATCAAGAGACTTAGAATAAAGGACCTTGCACGGTGGACAGATTTGTTGCCCTAATCTCCTAACTGCTCATCTTCCAAGTCAGAAACGAGCTAGGTTAACAAGCATTTATTGAAGCACTTACTATGTGCCATACGTGGTACTAATTCAAATAGAAGGAAAAGAAAGATAATCCTGGCTCTGAAGGAGTTGACATTCTGATGGAGGGAAGACAAGGCTTAAAAAGAAGCTGAAAGGAAAGAGGTCAAGATGGAGGCTGGGAAAGGACCCCAGATTGGGACCTGTTGGAGAAAAAAAGTCTAGAGAGTCAAAAATAGGACCTGCATAGGACTAAAAGAGTCAACATAACTTGTGGGCACCCTTCCTAAAGTGGAGGCTCTAAGAGGAACTGACCAATCAAGGAGGGACCCTAGGGGTGTATGTATCTTACAGAGTAAGAAAGCTACAGGATAAAAGGGACCCCCACATTAAAAAGGCTGTGGGAACATGGTAAGGAAAAAAAAAGTCTAGAAAACACAGAAAAATGAAGAGGAATACTATGATTCCATTCCTAAAATTCTACTACTTCCAAAAATTAAAGCTGCCTCTGCCTCACATCTTTACTCTTTAAAATTCATCCTCCATATATTTTCCAAAATGGTGTTTCTAAAGCTCAGGCCTGATCATGCTACTAACCTGCTGAAAAAGCTTGCTTCTAGGATAAAACATAAAGGTCCACATCTGACATTTAAAGCCATTCTTACTTAAGTTCTTTCCTATCCTATGAGGCTTATACTCACTCCCTTTCATCTACACCTACATTAAAGACAAATTGACCTATTTACTGTTTTTTTTTTGTATATACAATATTACATTTTACATCTCTATGCCTTTGCCCTGCCTGTCCTCCATGACTAGAACACACTCTCACCTATGTTCTAGAATCTCTAGCTTTCTCAAAACTCAGATAAAACAGAATTTCTTACATGAAGCCTTTTCTGACCCCCACCCACCCATGCAATTTCTAATTCCATGCACTCAAATGTAGATTTGTTGTTGTTGAGTTGTTTCAGTTGTGTCCAATGCTTTGTGATTCCACAATTTTGGTGGGTTTTTTTGGCAGAGATACTGGAGTAGTTTGACATTTCCTTCCCCTGCTTATTTTATAGATGCAGAAATTGAACCAAAGAGGGTAAAGTGACTTGCCCAGGGTCATACATCTAATGACCAATCAGGTTTAAACTCAGGTCTTCCTGACTTTAGGCCTGGCATTCTATCCTTTATGCCCTCTAGCTGCCCCAAAATATATTTGCTTCATATTTTTATTTTTATTATTATACATAATAATTATAAATATTTTAATTTAAATCTTGTAATTATAAATTTAAATTTATATAAAAACATATATATTATATTTATATAAAATTTAAATTAAATTTATATAAAAAATTTAAATCTTATCATTATAAATCTTTTCCCTCTCAAAAGAAAGTGAGTACTTTGAGAGAAGAGACTTCTATTGTTGGCTTTCTATGTTTATCACCTATCATAATCCCTGGTACATAGTATGCCTTTTTGATTGTCAAGTCTTTTTGAAAATTTATGGAAGGACAGGTAAAGAGGTTAAATAAGAGGAGAAGGAGTAGATGGGTCAATTTTATACTTTTGGAGCAAATACCAACATTAATAAGGACACATATCCATTCAAGTCTAAGTAAGGGTCAAAATAATAGGTGGGCATATTTAAATTGTCTGTAGAAAGCAATTAAGAATGAAAAAAACTTTCTCAATTATAAGGAGTATTTGTATAAAAATTAGTGACATAATTTTAAAAACATTGAGTGGAAACTATTTTGGAGCTGTAGACTTTTAGTTTGAAACTTGAATAAACCATAAATGCAGGTTCTTCTAAATGGCAAATGAATGTAGCTCCAGCAAAGCATAGCAACATGATCCAAATGCATTCTTAAACAAATAAAAAATGCATTATAGAATAAATGTTGGGACAAATCTTAGAAATGTGTCCAGTAACTACCCCCAAAATCAATACTGCTGATGTTATAAAATGTTTATTATGAGAAGAAAGGAAAATAGAATATTGGTATATGAAGGGGGAAAAAAAGAAAATGGTTCTGAATGGAAACTAATATCTGATATTTCTAGGTTTTGATACAAAATAAAATGAAAATTAATCAGAATTGAGCCTATTCATTTATTCATCAATAACTCTCAAGTAGAATATTGAAAAACAAGATTATTAACTTGGGATGATCCCAAAGGAAGATATGGGCATTATTTCTTTTTTCTCTGTATATCTTGTAAAATCTTTGCTTCAATTTGACACTTCATATTCAAATCCTGGACTTTCTCCAGTTGCTTTTTTTTTTTTTTGGTTATCCAGGGTGATAAAGGAAATCCAAGACACAGATTAGGTAATTCCCTCCAACAATTGTTAATTAAATACCTGTTTTGTGCCAAGTCCTATGCTACATTCTAGGAATATGAAGACTAGATGTGAAAAATGGTCCCTTTCTGCCTTTGAGGTGCTGAGGGTACGAGGAGAATAAAACTACTTATAAACCACAGATATTAAAGGATACATGAGAGGCAATAATTCAGAAAGTTATAAAACATTTGTAACTTCTCTATAAAGACTCTTGGGGCATAGCCAGCAGTATTATTAATATACAAAATAGGAGACACATTACTAATATAGGCATTTGTAATATCCTACATTTTACATTGAAAATAACTTAGTACTTTCAAATATATGATCCAAAATAACTTAGTAGTCAGTCAATTCGAATTTATTAATCATTTACTGTGCGATAAACACTCTGATAAATTCTGGAAATTCAGATATAGGTAGAAAGAAAGGTAGACCTTGCCCTGAAAGAGTTTCTATTCTAAGTAGGGAAGACAACACATCAAAAGAAACTGTAATAGGGAAAGACAATGGTACCCAGCATGGGGTCATGATAGAAGGAGCTCTGATTACCCCTGAAAAGGAATTAGAAATGGCAGGCCTGGGCATCCTCTTTAAATGAAACTTCTAGAAGGAACCAAGAGAGACAGTATTGGGGAAAAGTACATCCAATATGTAAATTGCAGGGATCCAGTGAAGGAGGAAATGAAGGAATGAAGGAAGTCATTGGCTCAAAGGGCCAATTGATTAAGTTTTTCCTCATTGGTAGAAAATGATTATTCAATGCTCCATGATTGTGTGAAGGATGGAGTTGGTAAGAGCTGATCTTTGCACTTGCAACTTAGATAGAAGATGAGATTCCACTTCTCTTCAGTTTCTGAAGGAAGAAAAAGATTTGGAAGAAGTTGACGTGTAGAAAAATCAATAGTCTCCATCATGTTAGCTTATTCCTAGTGTGTTTTCCTCTGTTTAGAGACCTGAAAAGAAGCCCAGTGTCTTCTCTCTCAAAGCTGGAAGCCAGCTTCTCTCTAGTTCTCTCTCACTCACTCTGTCCCTCATGTGCACTTATAGTATTTGAATAATCAATCTCCCACAATGAGTAGAGACTTACATACATGACTCCTATAGCCAAGGATCACATAAGCACATAATAAATGTTAATACCTATTATCCATGCTGTTCCTAATATGTGGCATTTAGATGTAAATACAATAAGACAGTTATGATTTGACCAAGAGGTTGCCACTTTGCCTTTTTTAAGACTGAGTTTTTGTGGGGGTCTAGGTATTTTTGTTAGTTTAGTGGGTTCACTAATTGGTATCTTTTAGCCTAGTAGTCTCTTTTTGATTGCCATGTCACAATGATGATGCATATTGACTTGAATTCCTATTAAAACAAATCAAAGGGAACTTTTTTATTAATGACATTGATGCTGAGAGACAGGATTAAAATATATCTTAATTCAAATATGTCATATCATTTTTCTCTATATTGAATTATAATGTTTGGAAAAGAAAAATATGGCCAGTGTCATGTCTGAATCATTGAAACAAACAATCATGTTAGAATAGGGTCCACTTGCATTCTCTTTTTAAATTCTTTGATAGATTTTAGGGAAAGGGGAAGTCTTTCCTCTCTTTTGAAGTAAGCAGAGGGAAATGGTGCTTTTAAAAGAGTTCATAGGGACAGTCTGTGAATTAATAATACAAATACATTTTATAGAACTTTAAACTTTTAAAAGTATTTTATATCTGTTCTCACATTTGATCATCACAATAAGTCTGTGAGGTAGGTAGATAGGTAGGGCAGATATTATTATCCCCATTTAACAGATGAAGAAACAGAGGTACAGAGAGGTTAAGTCTATTGCCTAAAGTCATAGCATTCATACTGGTAAAATGGTTCTGAAAGGAACAGAAGAGACTTGAAGAATCACAAAGCACCACATGTCAGGGATATCAAAAGACTAGGATTTATTTTTTAAAAAAGAACAGAGGCTTCACAAAGAGGACTAGCCTTGGAATGCAATAATATAGGCTTTGACCTACATAGTGCAATTTGAAGAGTGCAAGGCTTTGTCTGCCCAGAAATCATTCTTATATGACACTGTCCTTTTCTCCTAACTGTCCTACAACTCTCATGTCTTAGTTAAGTTTTTTAAAGGCAGAGCATTGTTTCCAGAAGATGACTGCCAAAATTTCTGTTGTCCAGAAAAGCAAAGAGGTTAATGTAGGTAGTTCTAAACAGTGCAATAATTCTTAAGGCTACTAAGCAGCCAAAACAGTATTATAGTTTGGTGTTAGAAAATATTTTATAGATCTTCTAGTTCAACTTTCTGATTTGACAGATGATTAAAGGGAGACACAGAGAGCTTAACTATCACCCTGTCACACAGAGAGTAAAAGCCAGAGCCAGGATTCAAATCCATGTCCTCTGATTCTAATTTAGTGTTCTTTCTACTATGCCCATGTAATTACTAAATCATCTCCTACAAACTGAATTAACCAGTAATTTCTACCATTATTCTACTCCTTCCTTACAACATCTATTCTAGTTTCTCTGATTTTCCCCACTAAACACTCAATTTTATCTCCATCTCTTTCCTTTCTGTTCACCTAGACTTCTTTTCCTTAGCCCTTTGAACTCTAGCCCATATCATCTCTCTAGTATACCTGCTTGAATTGTTCTTTGTCAACTCAAACTGTACATGTCAAGAAATAAAGTCCAGAACTCTTCTGTTTTGTCTAACTGACTCCTCAGTAAACTTTTAAGGTATCATCAATCCCCACTAGCTCCATGGCATGCATCAGTAATGGCATAATTAAGTGGGAAAAGCAATTCTGTTAAAGGGTCTGGGAAAACACAAGGTGATCCTAAGAGGTGTTTTTCTTTAAATTTATAACTACTAATACTATTAGTTTCCTTATTTCCTAAACATGTTCCTTTCTTCTCCATAATCACTGATGAGGAAACCAAGGTTAGAAGTTAAGTAACTTGGCTGACATTCTGTGATGGGATTTGAACAGTTTTCCCTGACTCAGATCTAGCAGTCTGTCCTGTGTCATATGTCTAACTTATAAATCAGGCAAGTGAGAACAGAGTTTATCTACATCTAGAAAATGACCACTTCAGCTGTGATTATTTACTCTGCCACTGTGTTGGTGTGAGGACATTGCATGTTGTGAAGATTGTCTTGCTTCTGTGTTAGCCTCAGGAACTCTTGTTGTTCAGCCATTTCAGTCATGTATGACACTTTGTGCCCCAATTTGGGGAGGTTTACTAGGAGAATATTCAGGTTTTTATTCTAAGACCACCCTGGAACACCACAGCAAAACCAGCTGAAATAAGGGAGGGGAATAGGGAGGTCTTTGAAGGGACTGCCATCAATAGTTCAGGCATGGACTGTCCAGATTGTGTGAGAAATACAATCTTGGTGGCTTAGATCCTCCAAATATTTGATGTATCCACTGTCTTAAGGGGAAATAAGTCACACCTGAATTAACTTCCTCCTCAGTGATTTTCCCATTTTCAGCTCTTTTCCCCTTCATCACCACAAATATATCAAGGTATCCTTTTTTTCTTAACATTTCTTTCATACTCAAACTTTTCTACTGATTCCCAATGTACTTATTACATCATATATAAGTGATTTTTTTCTTCATTTCTAGGGTGGAGCTTTCCTTTGTCACTTAATTCTCTTCATTATGAATCCCAAACTAACTCTTTCTTACTTAGTTCCTTTCTTC
Organism: Gracilinanus agilis; assembly: GCF_016433145.1. Classification (NCBI taxonomy): domain Eukaryota; kingdom Metazoa; phylum Chordata; class Mammalia; order Didelphimorphia; family Didelphidae; genus Gracilinanus; species Gracilinanus agilis. The sequence goes on from NC_058132.1 coordinate 224,311,121, forward strand.
TCATTCCGTTTTCATTCTAACATTCCTAGTCCAGTCACAAAACCCCGCAAGAGATATATGACTTTTAAAATAATCTCTGAGAAGCAGCATGGCAGAAGTTGACAGTGAGCTGGTCTTTGAGACAGAAAATCCTGAGTACATACTATGAGTCTGAAACTTAATGATTATATGACCATGTGACTGTGTTAAGTCACTTAACTTCTCACTGCCTCCGGCAACTCTCTAAGACTATATAGTATAAATCTAGCATCTGTCTGTATCAGTGAAGAGAGTTTTCACACAGACTATATACCTTTAGAATCAAAACCTGGGTGTGTATGGTACTTGAGGGGAAAGGAATAAGGTAGAAAAATTCTCTCCCTTCAGCCACTTTGTCTTGTTTGTATAGAGATGCCACAAGAGTATTAATGATACATTTCATGTGTGCTGTAGGGGACTTGGATCATTTAGATGCTTTAATAAACATTATTAATTATAATAATAACTTGGATAATAGTTTTTATTGTCAGCAATATGTGCAATAGCTCCATGTGTTATTGTTGTAGATGCAGTAATAATCAGTTAAATTGGGCATATGATATTATGTCTTAGCATTGCTACATTAGGAAGCTCTCTGATTTTGCCTTTTTCCTACTCAGGAATCATGGGTTTTTTTGTTTGCTTTTGTTTTTATTTTACTTTTGTTTTTGTTTTTGTTTGCTATTTATTGCAAGTATACCTTGAAGAAATTATCATTATTAAAAGTGCTTTTTAACTCTTGGTTTAAAGATACTTTATTACTTTTTTCAAAATCTAACAAATGCATAGTTCTTATATGCCAATCCAATCAACATGACTTTGTGCCAGGGATGGTGCTAAGCAATGGGGATGTAATTAATAAAGAGAAAGACATACAGAAAGAGACAGAGAAGCTAAAAAGATATGCATGAGCTAACTAATTAACTCAAATGGTAAAAGAAAGAAAGCCAAATGATTCTGAGAATTAACTTTATTCTGTTTCGTGGAGATGAGCCCATCCCATTTAAGCCTTGCAGTAGCTAATAATTTGCATCTTTATGATTTTGTTAAGTTTGATAATTTAGCATATAGGAATATAACAGATTTTGGCTTAAATGATTTGGTTAGAATATTTGAGAACTGACCAGTTGTTGGTTAGAATGTATACAGTTACTCCCATTTTAATTTTTTAAATGTTTTCATTTATTTTACATATTGATCCTCTGGATTTGTGATTTTTTTTTTTGGCAATGAAACTATTTCAATAGATAAAGTAGAATTAGCCAAAAACCACAGTTTAAGGGAATTGCCCTAAACTTCAGAGAGCTTATAACTTATTCATGGCCACACAGCTAGAGGGTGGGTAGAATTAAAACCTAGTTATTTTTTTCTTATTTCAGATCTATCCATCTATCCAATAAAATACCCCATTGTAAATTGGAAGAGAGGGAAGTATTAGTACAGATTATTTTCTCACTAATTCTTGAGTAGATTTTTTGGTCATGTTATTATTTAAATGAGAAAAATCAACAAGAGAAAGAAATAAAAGAGATATATAGATACATACATGCATATATGCACATTAATAGTCATATTATCACCAAAATTGGTGTTGAGCAATTCTGATAATTGTTTTTGAAGTTACCCACAAAAAAATAAGAAATAAGAAAACAGTGTGTCTTTAAAATGTTTTACTTTTTCACTAATCAAGTACTGGTGATGTGTCCTTTTCCAATTCTACTAACAGAAAATAAAACCAGTAGTTTCCTAGAAATATTTAAACTTGATTTCCACTGCCTTTACAATATACAGCAAATGCTCATGACCTTAACATCTTCTCTCTAGGAAACCCATTTACTAACTACTAAATCTGTTTTTTAACTCCTTTTTTACTAAGAAGTAGTTTCACACTAAAAAATTATTCTCTTTTGCTTGCCCTTGAGAGCCATCTTAATGTTTAAATTTGATACGTTTTGAATGCTTTCATTTGATAAGAATAAGTCTCCTGATAATAGTGTAACATTGTGAAGGCCAAATATCAACTGCTCCTAGGGGCAATTAAGTTGCTTTCCCCATTTTTCTGAAACGAGGATTTTGAGATGGTCATCACTCAGACCCTCTAAGTCCTATAGCCTGAAGGATACCCTTAACTAATCTGTATCTCACTTCTTTGCAGAATATTTGTGTTTCATCAGTGAACAAAGTCCTCTTTTGTAAACAGTGTACAAATTCCTTTTATTCTCTTAAGGAAAAGGAAAAAAAATAACAGAAGAATACTTTCTCCTAAGAATTAACTGCTTGTCATTATTGACTTGTTGCTTAGTCCTTTTTCAGTCATGTCCAACTTTTTATGACACCATTTGGGACTTTCTTGGCAAAGATACTCAAGTCCCTTGCCATTTCCTTTTCCAGGTGAAGAATCTGAGGCAAACAGAGTTATGTGACTTGCCCAGAGCCACATATCTAGTAGCTGTCTCAGGCCAGCCAGATTTGAATTCAGGAGAATGAATCTTCCTAACTCCAGGCCCAGCACTCTAGCCACTGTGCAACCTAGCTGTCCCTAATATGCCCATTATTGCTTTAAAAATAATAATATCATGCCTGTGTGATGCATTTTCTCTAAGCATATTTCTAATATCTATAGAAGATAAGAAAGATAAGACATAGTTCCTAACCTCAAGAAACATAAAGTCTCACTAGGTAAACAATAATAATGTACACAGAACAATAGTAAATGGTACATGACATATATAATCCATTCCACAAATATTTGATTTCCTTATCCTATGTATGAGACATAACTTAGATGATGTTTATAATCCATTCTGAGGTCACTATAATAAGAGAGTAACGATGTAGTTGGAAAGACAAGCTATAACAAATTAAATATAAATGCTAGCTTCTCCCCATTTGTACTGAAGATTTCTAGAGATCCAAAAGAAAACCAAAATTTGCTAATGTTGTAATGTCTGTGATAGAGAGAAGGAAAAAAACTTCCATTAGAGAACAAACCATTCAGAATTACAGAACGAACTTGTGTGTACCTTAAAGTTTCCAGTGAGAGACTGAATCTTAGAAAACAAAGTCCTGACTTCTCTTGCTGAGTTCATATCTGATCTCAAACATTTATTATATGTGACCCTGGGCAAGACACTTAACCTTGTTAGTTAAGAAACTATTACAGTAATTCAGGCCTGAGATTATGAAAGTGTAGATTTAGATAGTAGGAGTGAGTCTACCTTGTCTCTGACATCTTCCCTGATAATTCTGGTTTATATGGATCTTTGAATTACTCCAGAATTATAGTGGCATTTAATGAGAAATCACTTTTTGTATCTTATCTCTCCAGCAAGAATTTATTAAATAAATTCCACAATCTGTATGTAACTGTTAGAGGATACCATTATCTTCTCATTTTGTTCTTCTGTAGATATTTGTGTATTTCCAGAAGTGACCAGTTTGGCCCCTATTCATTGCCATGTTTCTTCTCTACCTTTATTCAAAATTCAGTGCCATCAGAGAAAGAAAGAGATGAACTTGGCTGTAGCATGTTAAAAACTGAAGGCCTTAGTGGAGGTACCCCACAATTGTGTGCACCTTCCAGTTCCTAGTGAGGGAGAGAGTGAGTCCTGGGAGGCAAAATCCAGATCATCTTTTAATGTAACAAAAGAGAAAAGGACAAATAATCAGAACTGAAAGCATAAAGTAGGACAGCAGTTTAGAAACAGGAGAGAACAAAAAGTGAGATCAGATTCTGATGAGAGGGATTTATTTAAGGAAATAAAACTGAACCAGTAAGAATAAAGCATAAATTGTTTTCTTATTGGAACCACAATAATAGTAAACATTGAAAAGCATACTTTTTGCCCTCTACAATATGCAAAACATCAATACATGTGTTCTGCCCCCATGGCAGGGGAAAAACAGGTATCTTTTGTGTTCTGCCCCTGACTATTTGAGGTGACCTCATTTTCAACATTTAAAATCTATACTTTAAGCACTATCTTTATTATTCCATATGCTTATAAATGCTATCAGCATTTTTTAAAAAATCTAAATATCTTGGGTAAACATATTTAATAAAATTATCAAAATGGTTAAATTCCCTTCCACAAAATTTATTAAGCATCTGTTTGGAAAAAAAAAAAACTATGCAAAAGTTGTGGTTATATAAGGGGGAAAAGACACATTCCCTATCGTTAGGAAATTTATAATTTATTAGACAGTATGAAAAAAATAACCAAATTATCATGATACAAGTAGAATTTGCTACAACAAAAGAGCTATAACAAAGATACTCTAGGAACATTTGAGGAGGGAGCAATCACTTTTACCTGGGAAGGTCAAGATGAAACTATATAGAGAAAAGAGCACTTGAGCTTGGCCTTAAAGAGGGATTTCAAAAGCCAAGGATGAGGAGGAAGAGCTTTCAGAACTTAGTACATTCAACTGATGGCACGATTTGTCAATAATGTGAAATAAAGCTGTGAAGCTAGAATAGAGCCAGATTCCATGGGGTCTTAAATGCCAGACTAAGGAGGGTACATCTTATCTTAGAGGTAACAAGGAACCACTGAATGTTTTGGGGGAGAGAAGGGTCATGGTCAGACCTGTGCCATTGGAAGATTATTTTGGCAGCCATACTAAGGAAAGATTAGAGAGGGAGAGAGACAGAGGAAGCAAGGACAGCAATTAGGAAGCTACTGAAATAGTATAGGTGAGAGGTGATGAAGACCTAAATGTAAGCAGAGAAAGGGACAGATGTGCAAACTGTTCTAGAGGAAGAATCAATGATACTTCAGAACTTAAGGGATTTGGAGGAAGAGGCAGAAGGAGGAATCAAAGGTAGCCTCTCAAGTGTCAAACCTGGAAGATTGGGAAGATACTGTTTCAGTGTTACTTCCCCTTTCAAGATAGAGCATATCTATCATGTTTGAGTTGTCCAGACATCTGGATCAAAATGTCTACCAGGTGGTTGAATATGAAGGACTGGAATTCAGAAAAGATATTAAGACTGAGAGGTAGAGACAGAGAGACAGAAAGAGACAGAGACAGAGAAGCATCTATGTGGATGTAATGACTAAGCCAATAGGGGAATGGAATCTTCTCTTCTTCAAATTTATGCAGGAAAATATGCAGATTTCCATCTCTGCTCAGCTCTGATGTTTTGTTTTGTTTTTTTAATAGCACAACCCTTTTTTTAAAAGGGGTTTTTGTTGTTGGTTTTTTAAGGGTTTTTAATACTGAAAACCTCAAAGATGCATGTGGGGTTTAAAATAATAAATATAAAAGGAAAATTATATTTTCCTTAAACCCTTAAAAGCTAAGTCTGCTCTTCCATAAAAACGTATGAAGGGATGGTCTGATAACTTTCTTAATTTTCCAAATTGCCTAATTGGTAGCCCTCCAATGCGGGGGCTACCAATTGACTGGGAGTAGGGAGGAGTGAAAGCTGTGTGGGTTATAGTGCACTAGTAAGAATGAGAAAATCAATGAATCAGAGGCATCTGCATTTCTTGCAGTAACAAAATAGTTTGTCTCCCAACAATCACTCCTACCCTTTTATAGCAAAATCCCCATATTCTGTTTCCTCTCTACTCCATCATGCAAACTTCTGACCTCAATCCTCACTCCAATTCCTCAGAGAAGTTGATATCTAACTTCAGCCCTGACTATCACAGAAGTAGCTATACAGATGCCACTAGGAAAATTCTAACCCTTCTTCTCAAGATGGTGGGCAGCTAGGTGACACAGTGGATAGAGATTTGAACTTAGAATATGAATACATCTTCGTGAGTTCAAATCCAGCTTCAGATACTAGCTGTGTGACCATAGGCAAGTCACATAACCCAGTTTGCTGCAGTTCGTCATTTGTAAAATGAATTAGAAAAGGTAATGGCAAACCACTCCAGTATCTTTGCCAAGAAATCCCCAGATGGGGTCATAAAGACTCAGACATGACTGAAAAATGACTAAACAACCTCTCAAGATACTTATTATCCCTCTCCCTGTGGCTAAAGCAGGCAGCCCTTAGAGGTTAGACTTTCTCCTAGGGCTTTATGTCTCTCTTCTCTCTAATATTCATCCTCCAAACAGCTGCTAAAATAATTTTATTAAAATGTAAAAAAATGCCATCTGACCATGATACCTACTTACTCAGTAAACTCCAGTGGTTCCATATTTATTTTAGGTTCAGTTGTTATTTCATCTTTGTCATAATAGTGTCTATTTTTGTATAAGTTTTAGAATGTACTTAATTATTTGTACAGTAGTACATGTTTATAATTTATAAATAAGCAAATATGCACATATTAGGGATGTGCTAAAAATCTTTTAATTAATAGAAGTGCATGATTTAAAAGAATTGAATACTACTGCATTATCTGAGCTCTTTCTTGAGCCTCTCCTGATCAGTCAGTTGAAATTCTCTCTAAATCAAATGCTAATTCAAAGTAGTTGTAAGCTATGATAGATTTTGTCTGGCCACAAGCTAAGATAAATTTTGCTTGGTTGTATTTCATCCTTTCCAGAATCCTCTTTCTAGTCTTGCCTAAGATACTCAAAACTCCTTAACCTAAAAAAAAAAAAAAAAACATAGTTCTTGTGTCAGGAAGCTAGTTCCCTTTATTCCCTTCCCTGAAGGCTTCCTGATGAAGTCCAACCTTACCCTTGGATCCCTAAAATAAGAAAAATCCATCCATATCTGTTCTCTAAGCATTCTACCAATAGAGACGATGGTGTGAGTATGGATCTTTTAGAAGCTTTCTTCACCATTTTCAATGATTTAATGGCATTAAACCTATAGAAGTACTTTCCTGCTTAATTCATGCCTTTATTCTTTGAGTTTTTGACTACTTACTCCTATTGCATCAGCTGAACCCTGAGATCTTCTGTCTCTAATAGGTTGTTCTTTTGAGATCCTTCTCAAAGGGGTTGGGAATAGATTTTGTATTATTCCATTGATAAACACCAACTCTGACAACTGGTTTCTTCCTCAAACAGTTATTTCATCCTTCAGATTCGGTAGAGTTACCAAAATTGAAATTCTTTTCTCATTTATTTTAAAATTGAAACTTTTGTTCTTTCAACACCCTAACTTTCTTCTGTATTGGTATCAGATGGTTCTTTAATTTGTTTTTGTTTTCTTTTAAAGGATTAATGCTATTTGTTTTAAATATCACATTCATTTCCAAACATACCACTTGACCTTCCCCAACCAATGCACCTTCCCTTGTAATAAAAATAAAAAAGGAGAGGAAGAGAAAGACTGTCCACACAAAATCATTGCATTGAAGACATCTGACTCTATCTAAAAATATTGGAATACAACCATCATTTAATATAGATTTCAAGACAGCAGGATGTTGTGTCTTTAATTTTTACTGCCCCTTTTTTGTTTTGTTTTGTTTTTTAGATCTTATGAACCTAGATGGAAAGGATTTGGCATGGTTACTGGTGAGGATCTGGCTAAGACTTTATTATTTGAGATCAAGCTATTCTTGACCACATGGCCATTTCCCAGCAATGGACATGCCTTCTACCTTTATAACATCTCTGGTATATATTTCCTTCTCTTTTCTGGCACTGTACTCAAACTGCTAGAGGCCCTCATTACCTCATGCTTGGATTATTACAGTAGCTTGCTGCTTGGTCTCCTTGCCTCAGATCTCTCTTCTCCTATTCATCCTTCGCTCAGCTGTCAAATTGATCTTCCTAAATTATAGGTTGGAACATGCTTCTCCCCCATTCATTAAACTCTAGTGGTTCCCTATTACTTCCAGGAACAAATATAAAATCCTCTGTTTGATTTTTAAGGCATTCTATAACCTGGGTCTTTTCTGTCTTCCTATAACTTATGCTCTACCATGTACTTAAACCTGGAATGATTGAGTGGCACTAGCTGTTCTACTGTTCTGTAAACATGACACTCCATCTTGAGGTTCTTAACATTTCCATGGGCTGTCCTTCATGCTTGAAACTGTCTCCTTCCTCATCTCCACCTCCTGGCTTTCCTAGCTTCCTCAAGTATCAGTCAAAGTCTTACCTTCTACAAGAAGCTTTTCCTTGGCATTTTTTAATGCTAGTGCCTTCCCTCTGAGATTATTTCCAATTTGTCTTGTGTATAGCTTGCTTGTACATAGTTCTTTGCATGTTCTTTCTCCAATTAAATTGTAAACTGCTTAAGAGCAGGGAATATCTTTTTATCTTTCTTTGTATCCCCTGTGTTTGTGTGTGTGTGTGTGTGTGTGTGTGTGTGTGTGTGTGTGTGTGTGTGTGCACTCAAGAGGGCACTTAATAAATGCTAGCTGACTGATAATCCAATTTACTTATTCATTCCTCAAGTCAATCCTGTATGATACTTGTCTAGGCCACAGTGTGACAGAAAATACCTCTTCCTCTTTAGCTATGTTGTGCTGGTGGTGTTTTTGCATCAAGCCTCTGTGACTTCTATTTCTACAGGGAGAAATTCTGACCACTTTCTGTTTCTCAGACTTTCCCTGAGCTCCTGTCTTCAAATCTGATCAACTAGAATTGACCTCTGACATAGCATCTGTGACCCATACATGTCATACATTTTGGAAAGTGATTTTCTCTGTTACAAAACTCTATTTTTTTTTAAAATCACCTTTTCCTTTGAAAAAAATTACATTGAGCAGCTCATTAAATCAAATCACTCTTCTACCCTTTTAAGTTCAATCAGATTCCATTGTAGTAGTAATTGTTCAGTACTTACTTGTACAGCCTAACATTGTCTGATTTCTTCTAGTTTCATTACTCCCCTGACTGGACTCTAGCTTCACAATGTCAAAATTGCTTTTAACGTACAGTAAGAGTAACAAATAATTCCTACCACCAATAAAAGAAAGGTGATCTCCCAGTTCTACAGAAAGAAAAATGTCAGGCATGAATCAAAAAAACTATCTCCCTTACGAGTATTTTTCACTCTATCTACCTTACGAGTATTTTTTTTCCTTGTATGAGTGAGATGTTCTTTCATAATAGGATGAACATAGAACCATGTATAGCATGATTACACATGTAGAACCTATATCATACTACCTGCCATCTCAGGGAGTGGGGAAGAGAGAAAGGGATAGAACATGGAAAAGAAAAAAGAAAAATGGCCGGCTGAATTCTAATGTTATTCCAAGAAATGGGATGTCTTAGAAGTGCACTAGCTTTGGATTTACAAAATCTCAGGTCACATTCTGAATATGCTACTTGCTAACTGTATAAACTTGGAGAAATCATCTGTTTCTCAGCATCATTTTCTTCATCTATAAAATGAGAATTCTGATTAGCTGATGTCAGAGATCCTTTCCAAACATAACATTATGATCTTATTCATTTAGAAGAGGATTTCCTAGAATCAGAGTACTATACATCCTTTATTTCAGGGTTTTTTAACCCTTTTCGTGCCGCGGATCCTTTTTTTTTAAGTTTTGTGAAACCTATGGACCCACTCGCAAAATAATATTTTAAATCCATAAAATAAAACATTCAGGGTTACAAAAGACATTAATTATCTGAAATAAAGTTGTTACAGTACTAAAAATGAACAAGTTCACATCCCAGGTTAAAGATATCCAATCTAACCAAACCCTTTAACTTTACAAATGAGGAAAGTAAGGCTCAGAAAAGGTTATCTAATAAATATTGTTTGTTGTCATTGATATAACTCTCTGAAGGTAACACAATTACTTTTGTAGCTAAGACAAGAATCCAGGTCACCCATCTCCAAGCCTACTGACCTTTCCATTGGCTTAAATGTTGAAAAAAATTAGGTTTGTTTATAAAATTCCTAATGAAACTGATAGGATATTTTTTAGTTGAGTGACCAATGAGAACAATATTTTTTCAATTAATATATGTGTGTGCATAAGATGGAATAAAAGAGTTGGATTTAGAGTTAGGGTTCCTACGTGCTATTACCAACTCTAACTCTTATTACCCCTTGGGTAATTCACTGAAATTCTCAGCCTCAGGTTCCCCATTTGTAAAATGGGAATAAGACTAGCTGCCCTCTCTTACCTGAAAGTGTTATTATATAAAACAAATGTGATAATATTTGCAAAAATCCTGTAAGGAGGTAGATAAGTATAATGACAACATAAAAGATTGTGTTCTTATGTGTTTAGAAATGAAATAAAATTTCATTCACAAAAAATGGGTTGCAAAACTTCCTTTGCTTCACAGTTCCTGTCAAATCATCAATTTTGTAAGTTTCCTTCAGTAAAAAATATTTGGAAGTTGTTCCCCCCCACACCTCCTTGAAAAAGCACCTCTTAGTCAATAATGGAAAGGATGGCATGTTTGGCCTTCTAGGTTTTGTAACTCTTGACTTAAAGAAAATCAAATGCCAGTCTTGAAGAAAAGCAGGATTTTTCTTATGTTGCTAGTGGGCTATTTTTGATAACCTCTGCCAGTTCAATACTCCACAGCTGCAGATAAAAAACATATGGGGCTTGAAGTATATCTTCTAAAATAGATTAATTAATTTTATTTTTAACTCCTAAAGATTTCAATTTAAAGAAATCATTTAATCTTTCATTCTTGTTCCATGCTTAAAGGGTATATTTACAAGCATCGATATTTATCTGAACTCTTTCCTGCCTTACAAATTCAGGGATTATGTTCCTTGAAATGTTTTCATCTTTAAATTGTGAAATGAAAGGAATCCCATTTAAGTGAATGGAATAACAACTTACAATAATAGCTGACATTTGTATGGCACTTGCTTCCATGTGTGGCTTGATCTTCACACCTGTGTGGAGTGGATGCAATACAACTATTATAATTATTTTTTTTTTACCATTTTACAAGAGAGAAAATTGGAGCTTAAAAAGATTAATCCAACAGTTTTATGAGCTTCTCTTAAATGATGCATTAGGCAGATCATCTGTCTTAAAGCCAGGAAGACCCGAGTTTAAATTTTGCCTCAATCACTTATTAGCTGTGTGGCCCTGGGCAAGTCTTTGCCTCAGTTTCCTCATCTGTAAAATGAGGATTATAATTACACCTATTTCCCCAAGACAGTATAATAATTGTAAACAGATTTGAAAGCTTTAAAGTGCTATCTAAATAGTAGTTATAATACGTAGAACTCAAATCCAAGTCTTCCTCATGGTATATTGGAAAAAATGCTGCATTTGGAATCAAAAGATTTAGGTTCATATCCCAGTTTTGCTGCTCATGACTTATACGACTTTGAGCAAGAAAAGAAGGGAGGAAGGAAGAAACCAACTATTTATTAAGCATCTGCTATGTGTCAGGTACTATGCAGAATGCTCTACAACTAGTAGCTCAGATCCTCACAACAAACAAACTTGGGAGATAGGTTTTATGACTATCCCTGTTTGACCATTGAAGAAAATAAGGCCCCTAGGGATTAAATGACTTTACTAGGGTCACACAGTTAGAAAGCATTTGAAATTAGATTTGAGTTCAGGTCTTCCTAACCCCAGGCCCAGAACTCTATCTACTGCACCAGCCAGCATCTTCTACTCCGATGAAGGCAGATGGAATATCCTTGGAGTAGATGACCTCTAATTTCCATTTCAGCCCTGGATTTGTGATCCTATGATTCTGTCCATTGTCCCATGCTGTCTCTGGCACTTGCCATCCTGAGGGCTTTCTATTTAGTTACATGGTGGCTGTATGGGTGACAGATAACTGCCTTGCCATTGTCACTTCTGTACTGCCTCTCTTAAATCTGTGGCTGCCAATCCCAAATCCCCCCAGGCAGTTAGTTGAAGCAGAGGACAGAATGTTGGGCCTGGAGTTAGGAAGACCTGACTTCAGACACTTAACCTTCACCTGCCTCAGTTTGCTCAATTGCAAATCGGGGATTAGAATAATATCTACTCTACAGGGTCTTCCTGTGGATCAAATTAGATAATATTTATAAAGTGCATAATTAACACTGTGCCGAGAGCTAGATGAATGCTTCCTTCCTTCCCTCCTTCCCTCTCTTCCCTTTGATTTGAAAATTCCATAATAGTGATTCCCTACCACTACCAATTACTTCCTATCTCTAAACTAATTGGCATTAAATAAATTCATAGTTTGTATTCTGTTCCATTTATTTTTTAAATGAAAAACAAAAACATCCTTTTCTGCCAGTACAGCAATCCCATAAAAAATGAGTGTTGGGGAATAGAATACATAGTTGCTATTTTAAATTGTTTGCCTTTGAAGATGTGAACATAGTTATGTCACCTAGAATCAAATCTTTGACACTACATAATAATTATTAATATTGCAAATAGTCATTAATAACAACAATAACACTAGCATTGAGAAAGCACTTTACATATGTTATTTCAAATGATCCTCATAACAACCCTGTGAGAAATGTGCTAGTCATCCTCATTTTATGGATGCAAAAACTGAGGCTAAGAGACATTAAGTGACTTAACCAGGGCTGTTGCATTAAGTATCTAAGACTGGTGGGAAGTCAACTCTTCTTAATTCCAAGTCCAACACTCTATCCACAGTGCCACCTAGCTGCCTTAATCTTTTGTCAGGTCTCATTTTTCTCATTGAGAGTCAGAAACAGAGAGTGAGGCAAATAAATACAGCTATAGAGATGGAGAGAGACAGAGAGAAGGAAAATAATACTAGTGGACAGAAGCAGCATGGTATAGTAGATGGAGAACTAGTCTGGGAGTCAGAAAGACTTGGGATCATGGACAGGCTCTATGATTCTTTGCTAAGATAGACAATAAGTACAAATGAGGGGCCAGTCTGCTTTGGTAGAAGAAAAGTCTTTGCCAGTGAAATCACAGGTCTGATGACCACAGGTGAAATAAAAATACCTGTAGCAATGAAATTATAGAATTATTAGGAATTAACATGTTAGTCATATTACACTAAGTGATAGCTAGGGATACAAAGGAGTGTATTTTTTGTAAGCTTTGGAGTGCTATATTAATGTCAATAACAATAATTATTATTACTAGAATTAATTCCATTCTGCACAGTTGCCTATGTCCATATCACCCTAAATGCCAATAAAGCTAGTGAAAAAATAACCAGTTATTTGGACACGAGGAAAGCTTAATAATATGTAGCAGTGGTTGGATATAAATAGTGGTAAGCAATTTTTGTTTGTACAACATAATCCAAATCATTAAATTTGAGACAGTCAAGTTAATCATCTCTTTAAATATCACTAGGAACTTACAGACTGCCTGTCTGCTGCATGGCTGTTCTTTTACTTGCCAAAAGCCCTGAGTACAGATTTCTGTTTGTTGGGAATTCTGTGTGTATCTCTGTGTGTCTATGTGTCATGAGCTTGCCTTCTGCTAGGCACGGGTTCTTCCTGTACTGTTAGAAAAGATTTTTTAACCCTCTTGAGGTTTTTGTGAAGTGTGAATTATTGTCATTAGGAAAGGAACTACTGATACACGGGGACAGTTGGAGCACGTCTGGAATAACTATTATGTTGGCATTTACATTTTGATTTTGAACCAAGTCAAAATGGCAAGGAAGCTGCACCCTTTTAATGGTTTGCACATGTGGTCAGGCATTGTACAAGGAAATAATACTTCCTAGGGCTTGCATTCAGTTTTTTTTTTTTTTTTTTCTGAAGAGGAAGGGTTGGAGGGGTTGGAGAAACAACTGAATAGGAGCCTTTGTAGATGTGAGCACTTCTTCAGTTTTCTTCATCAGTCTGGCCCCACAATGAACAGGCCTTCACTTACAGATCTCTTTTAAGTGTCTCTTATGAGAGAAACCGAGCCTTTGTTTCCAAGTTCAAAATGGATCAGTTTGCCCTTTAGTAAAAAATTATCTTGGCAGTCTGGTTTATGCACTCAGGATAATGCAGCGTGATCAAAAGACTGCACCCAGCATCTGCCTATTTATTGACTATAAACAGAAACGTCCATTTTGGCTTTGGAAAGCAGGCAGTGTGCTAGTTTCACAAAGAAAGGTAAGGCTATCCCAACACACTTTGGGTCCCGGAACTCCACTCTCTGAACAACCTTGCCTCACAAGACTGTGAAAGTGCCCACACGGTATAATGCGATAATGCACATCAAATATTCATGTCCATTGACACATTGGCTCCTGGGTACCTCAGAGCAGCATTGCAGCCCAAAGATCATTCCGTTAGGCTTTCTTGCCCCTTTGTTTTCCTTTGACCCTTTCTTCTTCTCTCCAAAGCCAGACCAAAAGGAGGCTCTGCCTATCCTCTTCTCTCATGGCCAGCTGAAGTCATGCTCTGGCAGCGAAGTGACTGGTGCCCTGACAAGGGGCTATTTAGCTGCAATAAAAAGCCGATTGGCTTAATGTGCAATCAAGAAAGGAGTGACATTTATTGTTTTCATTTTATGATGCTGTGAGCTGAGCAGATTGGAAACTATGCAGTGGCTTCAGGGGGCAGAAGATCGCCAGCAATGAATCGAATTTATATCTTTTCCAATTTCCTACTAGCATTTTAGCAACAAATGGTTACAATACGACAAATTGTATTGTTACTAGGTTTTTATGTAAGCATGTATAAGCAAGCAAGAATGCAGTTTTGTAAACCAGAGGTAAATGTACTGGCTAAATAGATCAGCAGGGATTGCATTTTGTCCTGGGTACAGAGCTGCAAATGCAGTTTGTCCTTTATTGAGCTTTGCATTAGTATATTCTTCCTCGCCACCATCAACATCCATATGCTGCATCATATCCGACTAGCGCCACACCTACGTGGAAAGGAAAGACTACAGCTTTGTTTATACAATTCAAAGTCAACTCAATTTAAAAATAAATCTTTAGAAACAGAGGTCAAAAATCAATGTGCCTTAAGAACAAATGCCTACCTTTTCCACCGACAGTTTTCAGTTGCTAGAGCTTCTTTCTGAAGAAGACACAAGTATTGACCTTTCTCTCCATAAATAATAACATCCTAAGGCAGAAAGAAATTTGGGGCACACAAGAGATGCATTTCTGCCATAAATTTCTGAGTCATGAGTCTACATTTAATCTACTGATTTCTAAGGTTAGACTCAAAACGTGCACAAACTTTCCTCTTAGAACCTTAGAGTGTGATGGATTCCCTGATCACACGCAGGGATGCTTCCCCACATGGGGCTTTGTCTGTCCACCCTAGACTTAACCAGTAACTTCAGAGTTGGTGCTATGCCCCTCTCTCAACATCCCCCGATTAATAATTCAAAAGCAGAATAAGATTCTTGAAACTGAAATTGAACACACCATTAACAGTGCCAGAAAAGTAGACATCATTCAAAAAGAAGAGTAGGCACTCGGTCACCAGCGTATCATCCAATATAGCTTAAAGGCTAGACTTCTTTTTAACTACCAAAGCATTTCCTCTAGATCAATTATTTAGTCCTGAATGAGTAAACTTCTGGTCACCTCTCTTTGTCTAGGCATTAGCCTATTTGTGTTACATTAGGCAGTCATGTCCCTCATCTATTCCTTATTTGTTCATTTTTTTTTGTATCTCATATATGTCTCTAGTTCAGCTAGTCAGCTTCTGCCCCCTGTGGTTATAGGAAATTAACCATGCAATGAATATAATTTAGCAAATTCAGCTGTATGCAGGGCTGGCAACAATATTCTGCCAAGCTAGCCAGTGTTTGTTTGGTTTCAAGTTGCCCCTGACCTTGGTCACAACGTTAAAACTGGGGAACAAAGTGTTCCAATCTTAAAACATTTTCCTAGAATTAATGGGCAGAATCTTAGTGAAATTCTACTAACTAAGGATGGGGTGGGGGTGAGGGGTGGGGGTGAAACTATCAATAAGAGTGTAAATAAAACTGATTAGTTTAAAGAACCATTGATATCCTAAGTCCCTTGACATAGGAGAAAGCATTTGACATACTATCCATTCCTCATTGTAATGTCCTATTACTCTTTGACCGAAATTCCTCCCTAATTGTGATCCTCTTTAACTGATTTATATCTGTAGATTTTTCAATTCTGTTAAAAAAAAATTGAACCTACATACCAATTTTTTAAAAATTCAGTTTGAGATTTATTTATTCAATACCTGCTATGTTCCCATGTGAGGAATGGTATTTGATCCACCCATATAGTATGCCATTTGATGGAAATCTTTCATAGATTTTCTCTGAGTTCAGACTTACAGAGGTGATAGACACATCAAATCTATCAGACATTATAAAAGAAAGACTATTGAAGGGCAGGCCTGAATTTTTCGCATACTTCAAATCTTGTAGCATATTAAAACTGAAATATTTTGCTGGCGAAATATGGTTCATAAGAAGGTCAGGAGCATGTACAAACTTGGGGAGCATGTACAAACATGGGAAATGTATTCAAGTCTTTCCATTTTACCACTTCTTCTAAAATGACTGTAGTGTAGGATGGCCCATTTTAAGAGAGTAAAGTAAAAAAAAAATCCATTAATTAATTAATTAACCCAATTAATAAGGAAATCTAAAAATGCCATATTGTACCAATAATAAAGCCTGAGCACAAAAGTAGATTTTTTTTTCTGATACAAGATAATTTAAGCAATTGGTCATGATTCTCTCAAAAGCTTCCCTTCACCCTACCTAATTATTCAACTCATCTGAAGGAGGTAATTTCTTAGGTTCAAATTCATCTTTAATATTACTCTTCAATGACGGTTTCTGATTATCTCCAATGAAATGCTATTTTCACTTTTAATAAGAAGAAAGTGCCATTGTTCTGTATATCTACAAGCAACAACAATATTCATCAAAAGACTTTGGGATAATGAATTGGTAGGTCCTCAGCAACAAGGAGGGATATAAAGTCATTGTGGATTGGCAATGCATACCTTGGATATTCCCAACTCAGAATCCTAAAATTTAATTTCCTAATCCATACAAAGGGGTAATAATATCTATTGTACCTATGTTGGATGTTCAAGGAGTACTATGAAGGCTTGCCAAGTCATTTTGTAGGCTGCTCAACTTCCTTTGGCATCCATCTGGCATTCAACTCTCACCTGTGGTTCCAAGAAAGTAGAGCACACACAGCTGCCATACCCTGGTAAAAACTATCTCAGCAGATGGATTAAACCAAATTGAAGACAACTGATGGGCCATAAATCCACTGGTGAATTAGAGGGGTGTCTACTCTAAGCATGTGAAGACTTCCCCTGGTGGAAGGGGCAGACGAGAACAATTTGTTCCAGATGGCCATGAAGGCAGCTGAACTGGGCACTTTGGAGCAATTAAAACTTGGTCAGAAATCAAAGATACCAAGGTCATCCACTGATCTTGGGCCATCTCCAGTTGTCCTGACTTCTGTTTTACCATTGGACTTTGATGACTTTGGAAGAGAGGGTGAGGCTGACAGCTTTGTGCTATTCTGTCTCATTTAAATCCAATTCATGAACTAATCAAGGTATCACCCACCATGTCATTGGTCTTCTTCAAAAAAGGACAAACAATACCCTCCTCCCAGGATTGTACTGAATCTCAAAAGCAAAAATGTATAAAATACATTGCTCAAAGTATAAAATATTTTGTAAATGTTAAAGTGATATGTAAATTCCAGTTATTATGTTTAACATTTGAATGCAAAACATATTTTAATTTAGGCTTTTTGTTTTGTTTTGTTTGTTCTTCTTGCTATTTCAGTTTGCTAACCTCTCATCCCAATGCCTTTGTTCTGGCTATCTCCTATGGCAATACTCTTCACTTCTTTCTCTTAGAATCCATTCCTTCCTTCAAATTTTACCATCAAAACCTCATTGAACATTAAGTCTTTTCTGATTCTCCCAGTTGTCAATGCCCTCCTCCCAATCACCTTCTGGTTTTTTTGTAAATATTTTGTATATATTTAGTTTTTACTTACATTCATGTTACCTCCTCTAATAGAATATGAGCATCTTGAAGGCAGTGACTGTGTTACTTTTTCTTTGTATTCTAGTACAATGTCTAGGGCATAGTAGACACTTAGTAAACACCTGTTTGATTGACTGACCTAGATCTGATCCGCCAAAAAAAAAAAAAGAAAAAAAAAGAAAGAAAGAAAAGAAGCAGTAGCAGAAGCTATTTTGGGTATACAATACCCACAAAGCTTATAGCTTGCTTCAATCCTGCTCTCTTGACCACTGTTCCATATTTTTCCCCACTCTCTGTGTAAATTCTTTGAATGTGAGGACTACACCAACTGTTTCCACATTTTATACTATGACTCAAGCCATTCGAAATTTGAATAAAGATGTTGACAGGATATATCAATATAAAATAAATATATCAATATGCTAGAATGCTGTGCTGAATCTAAAGTCATATGTTTATGTTCAGGAATTCATGTTCTCAAGCATAAGATAGTAAAATATGGCTAAAGATTTTGGCTGAAAAATATCTAGGGGCTTTAGAAGACTGTAAGCTCAACATGAGGCAATAATCTGATAGGGCACTGAGAAAACACTAATGTGATTTTTCAGTCAGTTGCTTGTTTACTTACTGTTTTTTCAGTTGTATATAACTCTTTATGACCCCATTTGGAGTTCTCTCAGCAAAGATACTAGAATAGTTTGCTATTACTTTCTCTAGCTCATTTTATACATGAGGAAATTGAGGCAAACAGGGTTGTGACTTGCCCAAGATCATACACCTACAAAGTGTCTGAGGCTGGATTTGAACTCAGAAAGATAAGTCTTCCTGACTTCAGGTCTGGCTCTCTATCCTGTCCAATTAGCTGGTTATTGTAGTCTTAGGCTCCATTAAATAAGGCATTATGTCCAGAACAAGAGATGTGATTGTTGGATTCTTTTCTGACCTAGACAGACTGTCTCTGGATTATTCTGTTAAATTTTGAGTGGCACATTTTGAGAAGAATGTGGACAAGCTGGACATTCTCTGAAGGAAAATAACAGGTTTAGAAAATGCCTCAAAATCATATGATATTAAAATCAGATGAAGGAACCATGGATGGTTAGCCTGGACAAAGGCAGAATAGCTGTCTTTCAAGTATTTGAATGCCTGATATAGGGAAATAAAATATGCTTATTTTGCTTGGGTATCAATGTGTAGAATCAGGAGTCTGGATGGAAGTTATGAAGAGAAAATTTTATCATAATTTAAGAGAAATCGTCCTGACAAATTACAGCTACATAAAAACAGAATGGAATGTTCCAAGAAGAAGTAAACTCCTCAGAAGAGGTTTTCATACAAAGGTTGGATAACCCCTTGTTGAATAAGTTGTAGATGAGATTTTGGTTTCAACATCAGTTTAATGGCATCTAAGATCCCTCCCAAATTTGATATTCTTTGATTCTGCAGAATCAAATTGTAGTCTCTGGGATGACTTACATTTCTGATCCTGGCCTCAGGAAATGCTATTTTCCCCAATTCTCTTTTGTTTATATCACTACATCTTGCATATGTAGTAGCTTCTTTATTTTGAGTCTCCTTTGGAAGGTCTGGGCCCACCCATTCTCACTTTATCTTCCTTTTGATCTGCCTTGTTGCCCTTCTATCTTATTTTTGCTTTTATTTTTTCCTTAACTTTCCCTCAGATTTCAATTCTGGTTCATAAGACCATGAATATTGAAGGGATCTTAAAAACATAATCCCAGCATGGAGTTTACATTCTACTGAGGGAGATATAGCACAGTCACAGATAAGCATAGTACAAAGTGTGGAGGGATTGGGGATAAAAGAACAATCCAGACCAGGCACTCTAGTAAAATGTAATACAAAAGACAGAGGATATTTTCAAGTGATCTAGAGAGAGAGAGAGAGGGAGATGAGGACAGAGACAGAGTCAGGATAGAGAGAAGAGACAGAAACAGAGAGATTGCAAGAAATAGGGAGAGAGGAGAAGGAAAGTGGAAGAGAGAGACAGAGGGAGACAGAAACAGAGAGATGAAAAATGATTGCATTTCAGAAAGGCAAGAAAGCCTACGATGAGATATAAGCAGATAAAGAGTGGGAGATGACATGTGGAGCTCAGGAAATGCCTACTAATCCACTTTGTTGGAATATGGTGTGTATGAAGGGGAGTAATGTCAATAATATATTTTGATTAACTTTGCTCTTTCCCTCTTGCCCCCTACTGATCTTTTGGTGACCCTCTTTGGAGCTGGAAAGAAGATTTGTACTCTCAACTTCTTTGGTCCCTTGTATTCATTAATCCTTTGATCATTTCGATCAAATTGCTTTGTTTAGGACTCTTTATTCTATTTCTTTCTAGTCTATTACTCAGTTTTCACAGTATTGTCCTAGAGGTTCTCATCTGACTTAGATTAAAGCAGCTAAATGGTATAGTGGACAGAGTGCTAGACTAGGAGTCAAGAAGACCAGATTTTGAATACTTACTCAGGCAATTACTTAGCTGTATGATCTTGGGCAAGCCACTTAACCTCTATATGCTTCTGTTTTCTTATCTATAAAATGAGGATCAAATGAGATAACAAACTTAAAGTGCTATATAAATGTTTGCAATGTAAACTATTTCTCTCTTTAAGACAGCCTGACCCTTTTTTAAAAATCCTACTTGGTTGCATAGGGGATAGAGCTTCAGGTCTAAAATCAGAAAGACCTAAATTCAATCTGCAGATTGTGTGACCCTGGACAAGTCACAACTTTGCTTTGCCTCAGTCTTCTGATGAGTAAAATGGGGCTAATAGTATCATTTACCTCCCAGAGTTGTTATGAGACTCATGTGAAGTAATATTTGTAAATCCGCTTAGCACAGTGCTTGGCATATAGCAGGTACTATATAAAAGTTTATTCCTTTCCTTTTTTCCTTCTCCATATTTTCAGAAGGTGCACCCTAAGTTTTCCTTGTAAGGTTAAGGAGTAGAGATTCACATGAGCCAGTTTTCTAAACCTGGAAAAGAATAAGACAATACCTTTATAATTTGTAAGGAATAACCCTCCCCCTCCATATACTCCCTTAACTATGTACATTGTTTTTTTAAATGTGACATAAACAATATAAAATGTTGTTTTAAACCATTAAAAACCGTGGAAGAAATCTCTTAAGAAGTGTTTTTTAAATAGCTACTTTATGTGAAAGGCATAGCAAAGATTTTTCTCCCACAATATTGTCAGCTTCCTTTAAAGTTGAACAATATTTTAAAAAATAAAATGAGACATTTATTTTGCCCTTAAGGTGTTAGCAGACTACACAATATGCTGTTGAGGGCACTGGGGACAGTTGCAATCCAGATGAAGGTTAAATTATAATTGGTACTTTGAATTGTAAAGGGGAAGCAAAGGTGAAATTTTAATGCTGTTTTTATGATATTTTTGTTGAAAACTTAATAAAGAAGGTTTTGAAAAATGGAATGAGAATTAGAGATCAACTTTCAGGGTCTTTTGTGGTAGATTAGATAGGCAGGTCCATTAGCATTACTTACCATGAAGCGGTAGGTAAATAGCTTCACCAACATAGACGTGGGCAAATACATTTTCAAAAATAACTTCATTGCCTTTGAATTTTGAAGGTAATTTTAGGGTCCAAAACAATAGGAAAAAGTGTTACTATATCCTTATTATCCTTGAACCTGACCCTGCCATAGAGCCAACGGTCCCCTGGTTGCAATTTGTTTACAAGGAAGGATGCAAACAAAGACATTGGGTACTTGAGTGCATTTTTTGCTAGAACATTCCTCCCATAAACAACTTTTTCCTCTATATGGGTCAAAGAATAACCCAGTTGTTCATCTTCTGCACACTGTAAGGTCTGAGAGTCTTTCAAAGAATTTCAATATGTACTAATAATGAATATATCTCCCCATGCTGTTCTGATGATCCCAGGGATGAAACTATGTGATTTCTAACTTTTGATTAACAGAATCCTATTGAAAAGCCATTCATCCATATGGCAGTACCTTGAGAAAATGTTCTTTTTTTTTTTCTCTTTGCATTAAATTAAGACATAGTTAGTTAGGTAAGATGGGCAGCTAGATAGCTCAGTAGATAGAGTGCTAGGCTAGAAATCAAGAACACTCATCTTCCTGAATTCCAACCTGGCCTCAAATGCTTATTTACTAGGTATGTGACTCTGGGCAGGTCACTTAATCATATTTGTATCAGTTTCCTCAGCTGTAAAAATGAACTGGAGAAGGAAATGGCAAGCCACTCCAGGATCTGCCAAGAAAACCCCAAAAGAAGTCACAAAGAGTTGGACAGTACAAATGAACAATGACGACAATGATAACAACGAATAGGTAATATATAGGACCACACTGAAACAGGAAGGGACTATAAAGATAATTGAGCCCATTTTAGAGTTGACAAAACTGAGGCATGGAAACAATGTTAGTCATCCAAGTTCACACAATAGTAAGTATAATTTGAACTCCTGATCCAGATCTAATGCCATTTCAACTCAATCTGAGAAATATTTATCAAATGTTCATAATAAGATACATCAACTCCAGAAGGCAGTATGTTTATACTTCATCACTCTGCCCTGGAAGAGCCATGACAAAATCCAATTGATAGTGGTACAACATTTGGTACATTTGGTATAATTGACAGTGTTGAATGTTAAAACAAGAGATCCATATTCTAGTCCCTACTCAGTCACTTACTAGGATGACTTTTCTTCACTAACAAAATAGGGGTGCAGGGTGAGTGGGGAGAGGTTAGAATAGATCATCTGTTATGTGCCTTCCAGCATTCTGTGCCTCTGTGAAAATACCAAAGAATCTAAAGAATCATTGAAAAATAAATAAATAAAATTTAATATATTTCATATGTTATAATCATCATCTCAAAGGAAGGAAGCAACTCTGAAAACAAATTTGCAGAGCTATTTTTATATGAACACTATAAAAAAATGTTCATTCGTTATGCTGGAGTTATCTTTTTCCTTCCTTAAGCCCGGAACTTAAATCAAAGTTCATTTCCTGGTATACAATGTGCCTGTAATTTTTATTATTTAAATTGTTTAGCTAAAATCAGCACAGACTTTCTTGTTGATGGATTTGCCAGCTTGGCTTCACTTCAGGACATTCTAATAGCATTTAAATGTTGGGTGGTACCATCTGTAATCTGAAGGGGCAATTTCTGAGTAACTCATCTAAGTGAAGAATTTCCAGTTTCCCAAAATTGATCCTAATGAAGATAAGTTTAGTAATGTATTTTGTTTTATATTTTAAGAGTCCTATGATTAAAAGGCAAAAGCACAACAATATTCCTTTCCCAGCTGTCTCTTTTTTTAGTGGAATTCTGTATTTGTCAGGTGACAATATAAAAGACTACTTAATCCTTATAGTGTTTGAACAGTATCTGGAAATGGTGGGTGATTTGGTGGATGGAGTACTAAAAGTGAAGTCTAGAAGAGTTGTGTTCAGTGTTTGCTTCAGATATTTATTAGCTGTATGGGCCTCAGGATCTCAATTAAACTTTCAGCCTTGGGTTTTCTCATCTATAAAATGGGGCCAATAATTTCTCCCACCAGGCAAGGTTGTGTGGTTGTAAGATTTAAATGAGATAATATCTGTAAAGCACTTTGCAATTCTTAAAGTGCTTTGTTAATTCTATGCTATTAGTAGAAACATCTAATTATGTTAGCCATTAAGTAAAGAGATATCAATCTGCTTGGTTTGTATGTTTATTTACTTTTATTTAGAATGTAAATTCATTTTAGTTTTTAGCAGAATTTTCCAATTAGCTTCATTTCCCCCCTCCCCTCAAAATTTCCCCAAACTGTCTAGGTTATGAGAAAAAAAAAAAAAGTCTAAGCATGGTTACAGTAATCCTTCTTTTTGGCTAGCCCAATAATACTGTTATCATAATGGCTGTATACATAGAAAGGTCACTCAGTATTTCAAGGGGCCTTGTATTTGGAAGTATTATTAAATCATTTTAATAAAACAGCTACAGTGAATTAAGAAGCAGGTTTCAGCCTTTCTCAAATAATACTAGATGTCTGTTTGAAGACTATATTGCATTTACAGTAACTTTGGGATATAAGGGACAAAGGGGGTGTAGAAAAGAATAAGAATTTTCTAATTTTAGAAGAAAAAATATTTTGCAACGTTTTCTTTCATTCTTTTCACAATTTTCAAATAAAGAAATAACTCTTCCATCTAAATATGTACTTAACCAAACAACACAGCCAGAGCTAAAATGGGATTTGGAGGTGAGACTAGAAGAATAGGTCAGTTGTCCTTATTTCTACAACATAGATATTTTTCCTTTTAACCTAATGATTCCATAAATTATGCTGGATTCAAATAATCAAATGTATAGGCACTTACTAGTTGTGTGATCCTGGCCACAGCACTTCACCCCTTTGAGACTCAGTTTCCTCATCTGTAAATTGAACAGGTTGGGTCGAATCCATGGTCCCTTCAATTTCTAAATCTATAATCCTTTGATCTTTTGTTTGTGGTTATTCAAAAATAGTATAGTGGCAAGCAAAAATTCAGTAAAATAAGAAAATATTAGATTAAATGTTAGCTCATGGTCACTGATTGTCAAGCAAAAAAAATGTGATAACATTATTTAGAAGTTCCATTACTTCTTAGCTAGATATCTCAGAGAACTATTCTTGACTTCCTTATTTCTCCATGGCATCTCCATTGTCCTTTGAGGCATTCTTTGTTCTTTTCTGATCTCACATGCCACATTCAGTCAATTGGCACATTCTGTTAATTCAAACTTCAGAATATCTCTCCTATAATCTACTCTTACCAGTTCAGCCCCTCTGACACTTCTTGTTCAGACTATTATAATACTCTCCTTTGTGGCCTCCCTGCCTCCTTTCACTCCCTCCTTCAATTCCATCATCATTCAGCTGCCAATTCAGTATTCCTACTTTAGCAAGTGTCTACTCATGTTAGTTGTCTAATGAAATTCCTTTAGTGGTTCCCCATCGTTTACCAAACAAAATATAAATACCTTAGCCTGACATTTGGAGGTCCCTATAATCTAACCCCAACATACCTTTCCAGACTGACTTTTACCTCACACCATGCTCTGGCCAATCTTATTCCTCGTATCCTCCCCCTTGCCCTCACCACCATCCATATCTTTGTGCAAAGCACTCCCCATTCCTGAAATGTTGCCCTTTTCCCTTTATCCCCATCTGTTGATGTTCTTCCTCTTTGGAGCCTTTACCTACATGAACTCTACCCTGACACCAGCTTAGAGGAAATGATTCCACTTTCTTTTACTGTTTCAGGCCACTCTGATCTATCCTATGTTATAGATATTTTATACATCTTATTATCTTATGAGATTTTAAATTTTGAGTCATTCTTCATTGTTGTCTTCCCAGTAGTAGTGTATATTAAGCAGTTAATAAATGTGTGTTAAAGTAAATTGAAATGTATTGTGCTGGATAGCAATAATTTAGGAGTTTTTTGTCTTGTTTTATTTTTTGTTAAATGCTGTTTTTTTTTTCTGATGAGGACATGAAGGCATAGAGTGTCCAAACAAAACTTGCATCTTGACAGAATCTGAGATGACCAAATTAAACTGTTTGTACTTGTAGATAGAGCCTTATTGACTTTTCTAAGGGAAAAAAAAGGACTCAAAGAAACACTTGGCAAAAGACAAACACCATTTGTATTGGAATTCTTTCCTGAACTGAAATGGTTAAATACCAAATTTGACAGAAACCTCTAAAAATAACTTGACTATAGAAGGTGTGAATTTGTGGAAAAGTAATGATGGTTTCCAACCATTCTAGTTACATTTTCCTGACTGACAGCAGTGGCTCCTCAGGCCAGGTATATTGCTGTTTTGTAGTTTGGATTAGAGTTGATGAGGCATGAAGTTAGATGTGCATTAGTCATTTTGTTAAGTATCTTTTGCCAATTGCTTCAATGAAGTTTTACCTTGCTCTGGTCAAAGTTTAGTATTAAATAAGATTCCAAGAGCAAATGACCCTTGACCAATCTAGTCTAATTATGAATTGTTAATAAACAAAAGTGGCATGCATGTATTCACTAGCTAATTAGAATGTGTTGAACCACTATGAATATTGCCCTCTTAGGTTCTCTGTGGGCAAATGTATGCTCAGTATAATAAACTTCCTTAATATTATCCTCATCCATGCACCCAACTAGAGTTTTAAGAATCATTTTAAGCACTGGAGATACTTTTCTAGGAAAAACAAAATCTTTTTTGAGCCAGTAATCACATTTTAGTCAGTGCTATATATTTTAAATCCTTAGTGATAGCCACACCAGGAATTTTTCATCGCCACTTAGAAATACACTTCTTATAAGGAAAGGTAAATATATATCACATAAATGTTTTGTAGTATGGTTTGTAAGTTTCTGACTACCCTGCTGGGCATATGATACTACATTTTTAGACAATAATGCTGCTCTTTTAATAAGATAAATTTGAGTTCAAATTTCAACAAGAAAGAAAGCCTAACTTAGCCAGGATCTCAGAGTACCGCAGGTCTAATGTCACTAATGAGTGAGTAGAGAAAGAACTGAGAAATATGCCTTTGCCTAGCAAGACAGGAAAGAATATCTAGTAATTTTTGTATCTACCATAAGCAAAAAAGTTTTTTTTTTCCTTTTAAATTTTAGGTGGGCAATTACTCAAGTAATGATGTCTGTGCTATCAAACTGGCACCTTTATTGTCCTCTCCTTAAATCAAAAGAGAAAGTCTCTTGGCACTTACTGAACTCCTCAGTCTGTTTCTTCATCAGGATAATAATAGTCCTGTTTCTCCAGATTCCTTGAAGTCTCAACTACAATTATGCTTTTTATAAGTCTTTCCCATTCCCCTGAATGTTGAAGCCTTCCCTCTGAGATTATTTCCCATTTTCTTTGTATATATCTTAAACACACTCAATTGTTAACATGTTGTCCCCTCCATTAGCCTGTGAGCTTTTTAAGGACAGGGACTTTTTTTTTGGGGGGGGGGAGGCAGGGAGCAGAATTGGCTTTATTTGTCTATTTATCTCTTAGCACAGTGCCTGATATGTTGTTGCTCAATCCTTCATTTTTGAAGTCCAATAACATCAAAGAGTTGGAGTCAGGGTATGGTGTGTATGTGTTTAGCATTGGCTGATCAGATCAATATGAGTTCAGAAGGCACCACCATAGATCTGATACAAGTAGTCAGCTGGGCTATTTATAGTGGAAATGGACTGATGTATAGTAAGTGCTTAAGAGGTATGTTCGATTGTCTCAATTTTACCCGACTACCTATCTTATAAGGTAGTTGAGATTATGTATCATAAGGAGTGAAGTGTTCAAAGTCCTTTTTTTAAAACCATAAAGATCTAGATAAGGCTAGATGAAAATACGTAGAGATATGGTCATTAGTAGCTGATTGTTGCCCTTCTTACTCAAAGAGGACCCAAATAACATTACTGGTGATGTCTTTTGACTTGTGCATAAATTAGATTTAAGAAGGACCAAATTCTACAAAGTTCTTGGCCTTACTCTCTCTTTTAATCATTGAAGTCTAGTGTCAAGACAAAAGAGATGATGAATGGTGAAAGCTAAGGATGCTATGGATGATCTTGGCTTCTTTGATGTCTAACCAGTCTCTAATCACCCTTCAATGCTTGCTCCCACTGCCTTCATAACTGTTGAAATAAATTGTTCTTCTTTGCCCCTTCTACCAGGAGGTCTTCACATACTTGGAGTACACATTCCCCTAACTCACCAATGAGTTTGAGCCATGTTGGCAACCCTCATCCTGGTTTAGCTTACCTGATTTACTAGGCTGTGGCCGCTGTGCATCCTACAACTTCTTGGAGCTACGGGTGAAAGCTGGGTGGTAGGTGTATATCAAAGGAGAAAAACAGCCATGAAAAGGGATCAGCAAGTCTTCACATCAGATGTACTAGTCTTCCCTGAATACCCTATACCCCTTTACAGCAGTAGTATTATTTTTAAAATATTGTCTCTTGAAAAATCATGGCATCTTCTTGTCTAGAATGATTGATTCAAGGACAACATTTAAGAAAAAAAAGAAAGCATTATCTTAAGCAGATTTGCTTTGAACATGTAACATTTATATATTCTCTAAACAAGGGTTACATAGAATGTTGTATTTTAAAAGCGATAACAATGAGTCCAGACCATTAGAAACAGCATCAAAGCAATCATGAACTGCACAAATTAAATTTCCATCCTTGCCATAGTTTCAGAATAAATGTTCTCTATTCCATGCACTATTCAAGAGAGGGAAATGTTTTGCTGAATATGCAGCAAAGTAGACAGAGGTCAAAATTACTCTCAGCATCCCTATAGCCCTTATAGCCCTTGGATAGCTTGAACAAAATGCTGAGACAATATAATCCAGACCACCATGGGGCATTGTCATGGTTCTTCAGTCAGCAAAAATGATTCCTATGAAGTCAGGGGAACCTTTTCATACATATTTTAGGATCCTATAACCATAGATTTAAAAAGTAGTAGGGATCTTAGAGGTCATCTAGTTCAGCCTTTCCATTTTATAAAAAAAGGAAACTCTGCCTCTCAAGGGTTAAGTGACTTTCCCAAGGTCACACAGGTCATATGTAGCAGAGTTGTGTTGGGACCTCAAATTCTAAAACCAATACTCTTTCCCATTTCTTTTATGATTTTTTTTTCAAATTTTCTTTTCAGAATTTTTGGTTTGGTTTGATTTGGTTTGGTTCCAAATCATCTCTAGAACCATCTATTTAGAGAGCCTCTGTTTGGCATTAAAGCCCTTCACAAATTTATCTCAAAGCTCCCTTTCTAGGATTAGACATTATTCTCCTTCCCACTCTCCAGAGTCTACCCATACTGCCCTTCTTGCTGCTTCTTATACAGAACTCTTTATTTTTTCTATTTGTGTCTTTGTAGAAGCTATTCCCTATTCCTAAGGCACACTCCCTCCTTACCTCTGCTTCTGTGGGTCCCTATCTCACTTCAGATCTCAATTTGTGCATCACCTCTTATATAAAGCTCTTCCTAATCTCTTAAGTTGCTAATATTTGTCCCCTAAAATTACCTCAAATATATTTTATATACATACATGTATATAAGTTGTCTCCCATGTTAGAATGAAAGTGCTTCATTTTAGCCATTGTATTATAGCAAACCCTTAATCAATGCTTATTGATTGATTGATTACTGTTTAAATTAGAGTATATTATAATAAACCTCAACAATGCATTCACTGTCCAATTGAATGCATGGTATTAGATAAGGAGAAATACAGGAATACTGCTTGACCAAAGGAGAGCCTTTTCTTCTTAGCCATGTTTATCTAGGGGCATATCCAATGTCTAGAATTATAAAGAGTTTTCATATAATTGGAAACAACAATGTAACTGGAGAGTCAAAATGTATTTGTGGAATCGATCATATTTTCTGTTTCTACTTCATAATTAAACAGGCAAATGTGACATGAAAACAATAAGTTGATAACTATTTTCCCTAATGGTTTTAACTCAGATAGCCTATAGCCTAAGAAACAGCTCAGCCTATGAACAAGGCAAATATAGGTATGCCTCAGAGATACTGCAGGTTCAGTTCAAGATCACCAAAACAAAGCAAATACTGCAATAAGGCAAGTCACACAAATCTCTTGGTTTTCCTGTTCATATAAAAGTTCGGTTCACACTATACTGTACTCTATTTAATGTGCAATAATATTATGCCTAAAGAAACAATGCACATACCTTAATTAAAAATGCTTTCGTACTAAAAAATGCCAACCATCGTCTGAGCCTTCAGTGGGTTATATGTTTTTGCTGATGGAAAGTTCTGCCTTAGTGTTGATGGCTACTAACTGATCAAGTTGATGGTTGCTGAAGGTTAGGTGACTGTAGCAATTTCTTAAAATTGCATAATGAGGACTTTTGCAACCCCAATTGACTCTCTCTTTCATTTAGGGGCTTTGTCAGGCTATTAATTGGTCTAAGTTTAATGTTGTTGTGTTTTAGGCAATAGGGAAGCCCAGGAAAGGGAAAGAAAAGAAGGAGGTCCCTGATTGGAGCAGTCAGAGTTCACTTTCATTATTTAAGTTCACTGTCTTTTAAGGTCATGGTTCTTAGCATTTCAAAATAATTACAATAGTTACATCAAAGATCACAGATCACCATAACGGATATAATAATAATGACAAAGTTTAAAATATTGCCAGAACAACCAAAATATGATCCACAGGCATGACATGAGCATGCACTCTTAGAAAAATGGTGTTGACACACTTGCTTGATGCACAGTTGTCATAAACCTTCAATTTGTAGAGAAATTGTAGAAAATTGTAGAAAAAATCAACTTCTGTCAAGCCCAGAAAACCGCAACTCAATAAAATAAGGTATGCCTTTAAACCAATGAGCACAATAGCCAGATTTACCCAGTTGTACCTTTGCTAGTAGCTGCTTTTGTATTACTGAAATGAAATAGATTTGTTGATATATTTGGAAGTCAGCATCATGTTGATCAAATGATCAAATTACTTAAAATTAGATAGAGCGACTGCTCTATTGGCAGGATCTGAAAACAGACACAAACCTTCAATCATTTGCTACCACTGTAGTAAACACTGACTCACACTTTTCATTCCAAAAGATGGAAAATAATGAGTAGCCCCATCACTGAGGGGAATATGGTTTAAGTAGCTATTAAAAAAAGAATGGATTGGTTGAGTTTTCACCCTGGAGAGGGCAACTCTGACATATGAAGATCACAGCAGAGAACTGAGCGAAATGGGAATCATATGGTTTTCAATGCTATATAAGAACAGGATAATGAAGGAGCTAATTGTATATGCTTTTAGCCTAGGGCTCTGAAGCAATGGGGGCTCTAGACATTCATACTAATTACAGAAGAGTGTCCCATGGAAGACTGAGCACATCATCATGTTTAAAATAGACTCACTTACCTGGAAGACACATTGTATAAGTAACCATTTAATGATTTTCTCTCCTCCCCAAAAGCACCTTAAAATTTTGTGCTCTTTTATCAAAATACATCCTTAATGCATTTTTACCAGCATTAACATTTTCTTGCTCTAGACTCAGTTTCAGGCTGTAGTTCTAAGATCATAAACAAATTTTTAGATTTTTTTTAAGAGAACATAGTTTTCTCAAGTTTATTCAAACCCAAAGATGCAGTTGATCCTGAAATGACCTATTTCCTTTCATCCTCCCTAAGCTGGCCAAAGGCTGTGTCTAAACAATCAAATTATGTAGGGAATTGAAGCAATTATCTTGGTAATTCAAAAAGGAAATGTCTTTTTCTTTATTATCTGAATGATTTGACAAAAGATTAGCTCTTTATAAGGAGTGTCTCTGCAGTTCACCACCCAATTGCAAATGAAGGACCATTATTTAGATGTCTATGCAATACTAAAATAACACATTGAAAAAGAAAATATCTATCAAATCATTCCTTGATGGGACAACAAACAACAAACAATTCAATTTAATTGAACATGTTTTGGTTAATTATAGCAAGGCTATATAGTCACTGAGCTAGGTACTGGTGTACCAAAGATAGAATACTAAAACAAAATATTCCCTGTCCTCAAAGAGATTACATTCCACTGGAGGGATAAGTAAATACAAAATATATAGAAAATACAGAATCATTTTGGAGCAATAATATCTGAGGCATACTGATGGAAGGTTTTCAGTAACTGAGTAGAGCTCATTATCATTCAGTATAACTGAAACTACATTATTGGGGGGTCCGGAGGTTATGTATTTTTTTGCATATTGGAGGTGTGGAATAAGTGATTGTAGAATTTAATGGAATAGAATCTATGGATTTGGCTAAACAGCTTACATAAGAGCCTAATGAACCTCCTGTCCTAAATTCAGTTTCATTCTTTAATTTTCTTCATGATCATGGACAAGTAATTTAACCATTTTCCCCCATAACCTCATTTCTCAATTTGTAATTAGAACCTAATTTTTCCTCAGAATGATATTTTGAGTCTCTGAGGTCCTAAGTGACATTACTCTAAAAGTTCTGTTTGAATGTGCATGCTATCATATTTTATACATCTTTCTACATTCTTGTAACTTGTGTGTAGTATGTTTGTTTGTGTGTGTGAATGGAAAATACTCTATGTCAAAGAGGATCAGAGCAATGCATGGATGGTAATTTATAAATCATGCCAAAACCAGGCAAACAGTTCCATAGAATGTTATGGTTTAAAATATACTATCCTTTCATAATGTGGAGAGGTGGCCGTTTGTTCTGAAAGAAGGGTGGATATGAGTAATGTTAATGATAACTCATGTGTAAGTAGATATTGATGGTATCCAAAGTGCTTTTCTCACAAAAATTCATGACCCAAGTTGTGAAAGTATTATATCTGTTTTATAGATGAGGAAACTGAGGCTTACATAATTTCTCTTTGTACTTCCCCAACTGTCTATTCAAAAAAAAAATCAACAATAACATGAAATAATTAAAAAAAACAATAAGGAGAGGGAAGTTTACAGATCTATTCCAACCTCTTAATTCTCAGAGAACCTGAAACACGGATAAATAGGTGACTCAGTCAATAGATAGAGAACCAGCTCTAGAAATGGGAGTTCCTGGGTCCTAGAAAAAAAGAACAATGACAGAGGAAGGAAGGAAGGAAGGAAGGAAGGAAGGAAGGAAGGAAGGAAGGAAGGAAGAAAGGAAGGAAGGAAAGAAAGAAAGCTACATATATAATTGTTGTGGGAGCCTTGAGGTGAAACCCTGACATTCGAGATGGGTACCCTTTGCAAGAATATAAGACTCCATAACTTAGCTTAGAAATGAAAAGAGGAATTTATTTTTTAAACCCTTAACTTCTGTGTATTGGCTCCTAGGTGGCAGAGTGGTAAGGGTGGGCAATGGGGGTCAAGTGACTTGCCCAGGGTCACACAGCTGGGAAGTGTCTGAGGCCAGATTTGAACCTAGGACCTCCTGTCTCTAGACCTGACTCTCAATCCACTGAGCTACCCAGCTGCCCCTCAAAAGAGAAATTTATTAATTTAGAAGTCATGTTGAAGTGGCTGGGAGGACAGCATGGATGGGACACTGCCTCCTAGAGGGGGTATGTTCTGGCCTTTTTATAGTCTTATAATAACAGGGATCTAAGTGAACCAGGATGAGGTAATGGAATGAGGTTGGGCAGGAGTGGGGGGATGTCTTAGATACAACAATAGTATCAGTGTCCATCTTGGAATCTAGGGAATAATCCAAAAAGAATATTTCTGTCAGGGGTCTTTCCTTATCATGAATCTTTGGTGCCTAGGGTCACCTTTTCCTCAACATTAATGAGAATGCAGGAAGGAAAGGAATTTCCTGTTCCACAGAATTTGTGGTGTAAAGGGAAACTGGAGTTCCATGACATTTCTATATAAAAGACGGATATGCCAGATTGATGAGATTATAGTCAAAGTCTTCTGAGACTTCAAAAAAGGGTGGTTGGGGGGAATCTAGTTGTAAAGAACATTTAAGACTTCATGACCATGAAGTTTGAAAGTTTTCTTGAAAGATGGGTAAGAATTAACTGGCATAATTGCCTAAAGGGCATTCTAAATAAGGAGCACCAAAAGGTACAATTGGAGAAGTATTATCTTGATATATCTTGTATCTTGAAGTATGACCAAGAAAGAGGAACCAATGATCCAGTTTTCAAAAGTGTGGATGCCCAGAAAGAGAAATAAGTATATGAAGTAAATTAGTGTCTAATTCTGAAGAGCTTTGAATAGAATAACACTAACAAGTATGGACTTTATTCAGTAGGCAATGGGGAGGCACTGCAATTTTTTAAAACAGAAGAATGATGTGATCAAAGATTTGATAAGATCAGTAATGTTTTGAGAAGATAAGCTAGACAATGAGGAATGATCTAAGGAAGAGGGACTTAAATGAGTGAAACCAATGGAATGACTACAACCCTGAGAGGGTATTAAACAGAAATATTTAAGCAGTCTCATCTCTAAGGCCATCAGTTATGCCATTTTTTTCCTTCTTTCCCTCTTACCATTTCCCTTTTTTTCATTCGAAATCCATCAGGCTGAAAGTTTTTAAGATACTTACATTTCTATTTCAATATAAGGGTCAAGAGATATTACTGCTTAAATTCTGTGATCCCAGGGGTTTCATGATGGCTTACACTACTGCCATACACTCTTCCAAATCCAAATAAATTAAGCTCTTTCGTGGGAATACATGTTCATGATGAATAACTGGAACAAATATGTCCTACAATCAGACATTTCAGCCTGTACCATTTTAATTTGAAGAGTAAAACAAGACCAAAAGGAAAAAAAAAAAACAGATGGTTTCTGACTCATGAAATTGGCTTGAAAAATCTTACCTCATGTATATACAAATATTTGACAATATTTTAAGGACATGAAACATTCTTTTCTCTTTACCTATCCCCCAAATGAGCAAAAGTATTTTTAAACTTGACTTAGTATAGAACTATGGGTTGATGCTAAGGAATTAAAATTTACGTAGTGATACATATGAAATCTGACACAAATTCAAAAAGCTAGATTCACAATTAGAAGGCAAGAGGGCAGAGGAGACAAGGTAACGATTCTTCTGAAAAAGGATGTGGATGTTTTCATGGATGGCAAACTCAATATAAGTGAAGCATGCCATATAGCAACCCCAAAAGTTAGTGCAATCCTACATTGAATTAAAGGAATATCATGTCTAAAAGGAGAGAGCTAAGAGTGTTCTTGTATTCCACACTGGTCAAATTACTTCTAGACTGCTGTGTTAACTTCTGTGCACCACATGTTAGAAAAGAAACAGATGAGCTGAAGGGCATCCAATAAAGGGCATCCTGTACCAAGAAAGGGTTAAACAACTTGCTATACAAAGTGAAATTGACAGAATCCAGGATATTTGGCCAGGAAAAAAAGAGAAGACTTGGGGGTACATGATAGCAGTCAAGGCTATTATGCAGAAAAGAAATTTGTAATATTTTTTCTTGATCCCCAAAAGAATTATATGGGGAAATGCATAGAAATTGCAGAAAGGTAGATTTCAGCTCTATGTAAGGCAACATATCATCAAAATTTCCATCCACCAGAAAGGTAAAGTCATGTGAATTGGTAAGTAATACGCTTCCTGTCACTGGATTTTATAGTGACCCTTACGGACATTGAAGTTGACCTCAATAGCCTCTGAGAACCCTTCCAATTTTTCATTTGTGAGATTCTGCTTTAACAATAGTTTTCCCAAGTTAGCATAAGGTGGGAAAAAAATGTTTTAAAAGGTTTCACCTAAGGAAGCTCAGAGATTTAACAAATACATAGGTAATTCATTTTTAAAAATTATGCAATAGATGAAATGTAAGGTATCATATTGTAATAGCATATATTGTAGTGTGATTTAAAAAGCAACTTTAAATTAAATATCTTCTAAGAATTTGCATATTCATTTAATATGAGCATGTGAGAGATAAATGATCATCTAATCATGAAGAGGGAGGTAATTTGGTACAGGAAATGATTTATGAATGGAGATATTTCATTGCCAACATAATTTACACAATACTTTATTTTTCATACCAAATTATTATGTCATAAAATTTTATATGCATCAGTGGGGGAATAATATAACTTACGAAGTCTCTAAGTACAGACCCAATATGATACATAAACTTTAATCAAGAAATGTTAAAAAAAGAAAAGAAAGAAACTAACCTAAGAGTCTCATGTTCATTCCTTTACATCAGCAGTTCTCAATGTATAGCTAACAGAATCCTGAGGCCTTCAACATCCTTTCAGGGGGTCTGCGAGGTCATAACTATTTTCACAATAATATTAAGACATTGTTCATCTATTAAAAGTCTCCTCCCTTTTCCAACTACATATGTGTGTGACCAGGACTTTCTTCACATATTTAAACCAGAGTAACAGATTGCAACAGCCTGAATGGAGAAGCAGATGTGAAAATCCAGCTTTCTTCTATTGAGTCAGATATTAAAGAGAAATGTAAAACTTGTAAAACAATGTTGCTTATATTACTAATTTTTTCTGGAAAATATAATTATTTTTCATAAAATACTATGTATGTTAACATGTAATTTAAATATATAATATAAATAAATGAAATAACATATTTTTTAATTTTATCAGTTTTAATTTCTAATAGAGTAAATATGAATAGATATAACCCACATAAACAAACACACTCTAGAGATCTCAATATTTTTTTATAAGTGTAAAGGGGTCCTGAAACTAAAAAGTTTGAGAACTGCTTTACATTAAAGGTCAGCAAATCATCTGAAATTAGTTGTTTTCATTTTGTCATCTATCAACAGTTTCTGTTGAAATGATGAACCAAATAAGCTTCCTTTATTGCTTAGAGCTTAGATTTCCTCCACCTGTGCATCAAAAACCTATCAAAGGCTTAGGAAAGTCAATAGGAACTGTACAGATCCAGTGGAGAATAAACTCTTGCAAGGAAAACATTGAAACACTCTTAAGACTTAACTACCACATACAAGGCAAGGAAAATATAATGGAAGAGTTCAATGAAATCTCACATAAAATTCATATTTAAACTTTTTATGTTTGAAAAGCTCCTTTAAATTTTATTATATTTATTTTCTTTCCAACATGTCATATGGTCTCTTTAAGCTTTTTAAAATGTTAGTGTTTATTAAGTACTGTTCAGTAGAATTCAAGATTTTACTTTATTTTATATTTTAACTTATGGACAAGAGAATATATTCTGTTTAAAAGGAATTTACTTTGAAATACTTAAAATATCTTTGAATAAGAACAGTTGTTTTCCTGGGTAATATTAAAATATAAATGTATTTCACAAAAGAAAGAACCAAATCATTGCTATGATATTTTTTTAAAAAGTACCTGGTCATTTAATCATTTTATAGATAGTCTTCTGGTAATGAAATTTTTTTCCTATCACCATCAAAAGATCCTGGGACAAAAGCCTCCCTCTGTCGCTAATAAACTATTTGAATTGGGACAAATCACTTAATCTCTCTGGTACTCATTTTCCCCAAATTTATTAAGTTACTACTTGGTTTGTGGCCCCACCCTAGCACAGGTCCTCATTCTTAAATTAATAGTGGCTTTACCTCTTTCTGTTCTTTCCCCTTTTTGGTTGTTCAGTCTTTCAGCTGTGTCTGACTTGGTGACCTCATGGACTATAACTATTTGTGGGTTGTTGTTTTTGTTTGTTTGTTTTTCATTTTCACAAAGATACTGGAGTACTTTGCCCTTTCTTTCTCCAGCAGATCCTTTTGTCAGGAAATCAGGAGTTAAATGACTTGCTCAGGGCCACATAGCTAGGAAGTGTGTGAAATCTGCTTTTAATTGAAGCCTTCCTGAGTCCAGGTCCAGCGCTCTATCCACTGAGCTATCTAGCATCCTCCTAGGTATTTAGAGATTAAATAACTTTCCCAAGGTCATACAGCTAGACAGTGTCTGAGGCTGGGTTTGAAAAAAGATTTTTCTGACTCCAGGTCCAGTGATTTAACCATTGACTCAACTAGTTACTATTAAATTTAAATTTCCTTTAAATTTCCCTAATATGCTACCAACTGATTTATTTGCCTAAGACATTACTTTTATTACTTTTTATTAACTTGACCAACTACCATGGATTAAGCACCATTGTCCACAAGATAAAGTTCCAGCTCCTTATCCTGAAATTTGAGGTCCTTTATATTTAATGACAGTGAAATGTTTAAACTTTTACTTCCATTGTTTTTCTATACAACCCTTCCAACCCATTCAAATTTGCCAAATATCCATATCTCACCCATTTTTCAAAGCCCACTTTCTCTGTGAAATCTTCTAGAACCACTCAAACCCATTGGACTTTCTTTACTTCTTTTGACTTTAGAGTACTTATTGTTCTTACCCTTGACTTATTATGTTACACCTTGTGAAAACTATGTTATATTCTCATTTTATAGCTATCCAGAGACAATGTGATAGAAGGAGCAATAGACTCAGAATTAATAGAAAGTTAGCTCCTTGAAAACAGGAACTGTCTCATATTTTGTCTTTGTAACTCTAGCATCCAGCATAGTATCCAGAATATATTTAATAAATGCTAATTGATTAATTGTTGGAACTTCTATGACCTAATTCTGGCTTTTCTCTAAAACTCGGTTTTCTTACCTGTAAAATAGGGATAATATTTGTATAGCCTGTCGTACAGGTTGTTCAGAGGGTCAAGTGAGCTAATTTTTATAAAGTACTTTGTAACCAGAAAGTGTTATGTAATAACTCTTATTGGTCATTTGTGCCCCACTCTTTGTGATCCATATGGGATTTTCTTGGCAGATACTGAAGTAGATTGTCATGTAACAGTAAATTATATCATTAATTTTTTTCATGATTGAATATTATGCACATAAGTATATTGCATCTCACCAAACAGATCATAAGTTTCTCAAAGGCAGGGACTATTATTCTACTACTCTGTATCTTAGATAGTACTTTGCACATAGAAGATGCTCAATAATTACTTGTTGAATAAGACAATGAATGAATGAATGAATGAATGAATGAATGAATGAATGAATGAATGAATGAATGAATGAATGAAAAGGCTCTATCCCAGTCATGGCAGTGACTAAAGTAAAAAATACACGGTTTTCACAAATCTGGATAGCTTTAGAGAATCTTCCCAGAAAAGAAGTAATGGAAGATATTGCCACTTTAGCTACTAGGGAGAGTATAATCAGGGAGAGTATAGTCAAATTCTTCTTGGCTAGAGTACTCCTCAAGCTCATTGTATTTTATACTGAATAAATACCACTTTTCTAGCTCTGGCGCTTAATTATGACTTTTATATTATTTGTACAGGATGTTTAGCTCTTCAAAGTACTTTTGCATCTGATATTTGATTTTATCTTTATGCACAACAGCTCTTTAAAAAGGAAGATAGTCTATGTTGGCATCTGAGTTTCTTTACTGAGGAAAACATTTATTTTAATCTATTTTCTGAGGAGTGATGTGAGGGTTAATGAGTAAAGGATCCTTACTGTACTTTAATGTTTGGAGTGTTCTGAATGAGAGGCATACACAGTTTTTACTGTTATTAATATAATCCAGTCCATCCATTATAGTCCTGGCTGAGAAGACCGACAGTAGTTTTGACCTCATTTACTGGCCAGGCGAGAGTATGCCTGCATAATCACCCCAGAGATAGACAGGCTCAAGGGACACCACAATTGAATTCCAAAACAAACTATAAAAGCTGCCTGACTGCTGCAGTGCTGGGAGTTCTTTAAATGATTAGGTCTTGTCACATGGTCAAAATACTGAAGGGACACAAAATCAAGGACCTTGGGAGAGGAATAAATGACAGGCATGTTTAATGAATGAAGTGAAATCTAATGAAATTAGAGGACAACCACAAACCAGACATATGAATTAGTAATTAGCTACCTGACAGGGTTAGCATCCTAACACTCCAGAAGAGCAGGAGGGATTCTGGGCCATTCAGGAGAGCCTCTCACCCCTGGACTTAACTCATCACAGGCAAAATAAGTCTAGCTCAAGG
Organism: Gracilinanus agilis; assembly: GCF_016433145.1. NCBI lineage: Eukaryota > Metazoa > Chordata > Mammalia > Didelphimorphia > Didelphidae > Gracilinanus > Gracilinanus agilis. The sequence goes on from NC_058132.1 coordinate 224,350,495, forward strand.
CAAATAGCACACCAGAAATATGAGAAAGAATTATAAGCAGAAGAGGTGTCCTGAATGTTACATTTTCCTCCCATTATTATTATCTTTTTTATTTCATCAAGAGGGCTTTTAAAAATCATCAGCTATTTCTCTTTTTTTTTTCCACCTCTCAATTCAAATGACTAAAATTTTCAGTCAATGTTAATTTTCTTTGAAGAGTTTCCTGATTGTAGTGTTTTCATATATGGATCCCTAGAAATTATTATTTTCAAGTGGACCTGGTTCTCTCTCTTTTACAACTTAAAAGAAATAAAATCTATGTAATTGCCATGTCAGAACGTCAAAAAATTAAAATAGTTGTTAAAAAAAAAAAACAACTTAAAGTCAACCACGTAGTCCTAAGCATTAAAACTCTTGCTTCATATAAAATACTGGTGACATACTGTAATTAACAAGTTATTCCTATCAGAAGGAATAATAACATAATTATTTGCCAAAAGTAGTCAGGATGGAATATTTTTCATTTTAAAAGAAAGTCTGCTTTTCATTCTAATAAAAGGGTTAAAAAAGTAATCTGCATAAATTGCCAAAGTGCTGTGTGACCAACAATTTCAGCATTGCACTGTACAATAATTTTATCACCCTTTTGTCAGAATCCTATTAACATTTTTAATAGCTGATAGCAGCAAAATGCCATTATTGTGCCTAAATTATGTTTGTATCTAAAATTCTACATGTGAATATCTTCGAACCTACATACTCTCCTGACTAGTCTAATTTAATATTTTCTAACTAGCCTGGAATGCTGTTGAGATTGCCAACAGGGAAATGCTGCCTGAAGCAGATAACTTCTTGTCCCAATTTCTGTAGTGCCGGACATATAAATGGAAGCCATAATGAAATGAGGAAGTCATTCATTAGACAATATATTCTCCTTTGCTTTTTCAGGTTTTAATTAATCCAAAGATAGAAGAGAATCTTCTTCAACACCACTTTGATTTCCTATCATTCACTCATCTAATATAACAGCCATTCCTACAACTCTTTTAAGAGTCACACACACACACACACACACACACACACACACACACAGAGACACACAAACACACATGCCATACTCAATGAAGCCAGATTTTTCAAAAATTTCCAAGAGAGATTGAAAAATTTTAAACTGAAATTCAGTTGCAAAATTGAAGTAGAAGAAGAGGCATGGAAGGAGAAAAACTAGTATACTACCAATTCATAATATAGCTAAATAAATCTCCAAATCCATTTCAAATCATGATAAAAATATTCTTAAATGAAAAAAATATTTTTAAACTAGCAAAACTTAACAATTAGAAGTTAATGATACAACATGGGAAAATATTGAAAAATGCTTTTTTTTAATTAAAGATTGTGGGTAAAATAATCTTTGTATCTCTATTCTAGACAATTAGCACTAATTCATTGCCAGATAGTATAAGGCCCAGAAATAAGTAGAATATGAATATGATAAATAGAATGCTATTGTAATAATAAGTAGAAAACTAATACTCAACAATTTCTTTGATGTTTCAATGGATCCATTATCTCTTCAGTGTGGATAGATTGATTGGACATCCTTAGTGGTTTAGTGTCACCTTAGAAAGATGCTTCCAGTGAATTGTTCCAGGCACCTCTCCTAGGACCTTACATAATATTTTTTATTCAATGATTTGGATGAAGGCATGAATTACATGCTTGTTGAGTTTGTAGATGACACAAAACTAAGATAGGCAGCTGAAATATTAGACAAGATCGTAAAAGATCTTGATAAACTAGAATTATGAGATAATTATAATAGGAGGCAATTTAATAAGAATAAAGGCAAAATTCTATATCTAGGTTTTGAAAAATCAACTTCAAAAGTTCAAAATGAAAGAGTCAAGCCTCAACCCCAATTTACCTGAAAAAAAGATTCAGGAGGTTAGTCAACCATAAGTGCAATAGAGTTAATAGTGAGATAAGTGTAATAAAATATGTATAACCTTTGCAAACCTTAAAGTACTATATAAAGGCTAGCTATTATTAATAAAACAGATGAGGCCTAAAACTTCATGTGACCTTAGGCTGCATTAAGTGAGGCAGAATGACCAGAATATGGGAGACTATATTCTCAGTGTGTTCTGTCCTCTTCAGGCCACATCTGGAGTATTATTTTCAATTCTAGATACCACCCTTTAAGGATAGTGACAAGTTGACCTGTCAAGAGGAGGGTAACTGATGGTGAAAGACTATGGAACTGTGCCATGTAGAATCAGTTGAAAGAACTAGAGAATCTTAACCTGGAAAAGAGAAGAGTTAAGGAAGGCATGATAGTCAACATCAAACATTTGAAATATAGCTTATAAACCAGAAATTAGCTTTGTTCTTGGTCTTAAAAAGTAGACCTAGAAATAATGAATAGAAACTGCAGAGCATCAGATTTTTATCGACCCAAAAGTGTGACAGGCTACTTTAGAAGATAGGGTTTCCCCATCACTAGAGGCCTTCATATGAATTTTGGGTGATTATCCAGTGGAAATTATAGAGACTATTCTTCTTTAGATATGTATTAAATAAATAGTCTTCAAGATTATGTCCAGTTATAATTATTTTTGATTCTATGGGGTACTCTTTCCATGAGAGCAAAGTACAACCAAATCATATCTTCTTTTACAGTATGCAATTCTTGTCCATGTTGTTGCATAGATCCCATATAGGCAATCTATTCAACATGCCAGATACCTTCTTTTGCCATGTGGTATTTGGGCTATTCATCACTTATACTTCACTCTCTTGGTATGACCTCTTTTTCAGTAACATATGTGTTTTTTATGCTGTTTCTCACGAGTGAGTCATATCTGGTTACCAATATCATTCTTTTTACTTCAACTCTATGTCTTTCTGATTTTCTTCAGGTTACTTACAGCTCTCTGAGATTTTGGTCTTTCTTTATGCAAAGTCATATAGCATTAGAAAAATAATATTGATATTAAAGTGATGGGCATTTGCTATAGGGAGCAGCTTGGGCTCACTGAAAGTGCCACTTAATTCCTCAAATGAAATTCATCTTGCTCTACTCTTCCTATTTAATTCTGAGACCAGTTCAGGGTCCATTTGCAGTGCCTGTCTGAGATATATGTTGATGGATTAATGGGTTCTCCATCCAGCTGCTTGTCATTAAATGCAAAGTATATTTTTCATCCACTCCCTGTTGACCCATGAACCCTCTTGACTAGACATTTTTTAAATAAGGGTTCTTTGATCTAGAAATAGAGAAGCTAAGAGAAAATGCCATTATATTCAACAAGCATTTGGTATATGCCTGCTATGTTTAAGCCCTCTTTCCATTCTATATGCTATTTTATAGGGATAAAGGCAAAAAATAAACAATGATTTCAAGTAATTCGCATTCTACTGGAAGCTTCAACAAAGATCCATAATGTGAGTGGAGCCACCCTGGCTTTCTCTCAGGGCACTAGCTTAGGATAAGCAAATTGTCCAGTCCTGAGCCCAGCCATGAAAATCTAGACAACACCATCATCCCTTGTGCCTTGTGGAATCTTAACATTTCATGGTCCTCTACCTTCTTGTGCTACACAGCAATACACCATTTCCTTAAATAATCCCACTGCAAGGGTTCCCTTTTGTTTTGCAAGACTATGATTTCTCTCTTGGTCTCACTTCTATAGAGCCTTATTTCCATTTAGTTCCTCTCCCAGGGCAATCTCCCCCTACTGCAGTTCTCCATGGAGCACAGATAAGATTATCTTAGGAACAGATGATAACCTTTCTCCATATAAGTAGATGATGTAGTAGTTGGACTGTCCCCTGACCTCAGGAATAGGAAAGCATATTCCATCACCAGGTCACTACTCCCATCCCAGATTGTTCACTAAGTTATTCATCCCCATTACTTTCTCTTCCTCTATGCTCCACCTCCCACCAAAAGAATTTTTAGTTTTAGTTCTAATATTACATATATGTAAGTAAGAAGGTTTGAAGTAATTGGCAAATTAAAGAGCAGAAACAACTAGGAAGTCTTTTTGGAGAAGGTAACACTTTGGCTAAACTTTAAAAGAAAATGAAGCTACTTAAAGGCATAGATGAAAGGAAATACAGACCAGGAATAAGGGAAAGTTTGCTTGAATACAGAGAGACAAGAATTACAAAGTCTAGTCTGAGGAACTCATTCAACAAACCTCATCAACAAAAAATCTACCTGATGACTTATGAGAAAGAATGCTATCCACATCGAGAGAAAGAACTGTGGAAGCAGAAACGCAGAGGAAAAACATGATTTATCACTTGTTTATATGGATATAGGATGTGGGTTTTTGGCTTTTAAAAGATTACTCTATTATGAAAATTGAATAATATGGAAATAGGTATTGAGTGATAATACATGTATAACCCAGTGGAACTGCTTGTTGGCTCTGGGAGGCAGGGAGGAAAAGAACATGAATCCTGTAACCATGGAAAAATATTTTTTTAAAAGTCTACCTCATCATCTTTCATCACTAAAATATGAACTACATCAAAGTTAACAATAACATAATCTCAAAATTGAAACAAGTAGAAGAATGACAGATGGGATGCTCACTCCCTCCTGAAGCAGTTCATTCTACTTTGGGACAGATGTCATTATTAGGAATTGATTAAAGTTACCTTCCTTGGGCATCTAGGTGGTTCAGTGGATAGAGGGTATGGCTTGGAGTCAAGAAAACTCATATTCCTGAGTTCAAATTTGACCTCAGACACTTGCAGCCAGGCGAGTCACTTAACCCTGTTTGCCTCAGATTCCTCCTCTGTAAAATGAGCTGAAGAAGGAAATGGCAAAGTACTGCAGTATCTTTGCCTAGAAAACACCAAACAGGATCATGAAAAGTTGGGCATGACTGAAAAAAAGACTGAAAAATAACAACAAATCTTCCTTTCTGCAGCTTCTATTTGTTGCTTTGAGTTCTGCCCTCTGGGCCAAGCAGAACAAATTGAATCCCTCTTCCACATGATGGTTCTCCTGTCATGAAGATATATGCCTCTGCCAAGTCTCCTGTCTTTTCCAATTGAAATATCCCTAGTTCCTGCAGGGACTGCTACCATGTTTTCCTGTATTATTAGTAGTAGCTCCCATAGTGCCTAGCACATAGTAAATGCTTAATAAACGCTTCCCGAATTGAATAAAATAATCCAGAAGTCTTTTACCATCCTGGTTGTCTTCCTCTACATATTGTCCATCTTATCAAAGTCCTACCTAATATGTGATGCTCAGAGTACACAATGTGATCTGACCACAGCATACTTCCATGGGAGTTGTCATCTCCCAAAATTTCCCTAGATTTTTACTTTCATAATAAGATGAATCAAAGCAGACACTTTTTTTGACTCATATTGAATTTCTAGCTCAGGAAACTCCAGTATTTTTTCCCACAACTGTTGTCTACCCATTTATCATCTTGTATTTGTGAAGTTGACTTTTTAACTCATGTAGGACTTTTAACTTATTCAAATTAAATTTCAAATTTAGTCCATCATTTTGCCCATCAAGGTCTTTGTTGGGTATTATCAAATACATTATATATCTTGAAGTTTTGTATAATCTGAGAACTTGATAAGTATAGGTCTCTATCATTCTAGTCATTGAAAAAAATTGTTGAATAGCAGAGCCAAAGTCAGATTCTTAAGACACCCCAATATAAACCTTTGAATGATTGCCTGAGTCCAGCAATTAGACCAATTCCAAATATACCTAACTTTGCTATTGTCTAACTCACATCTTTCCACAAGAATACTAAGAAAACTTTTCAAATGCCTTTGCTAAAATTTGGATAAGACATAGCTACAATTTCCCCCTCATCTAATAGTTTAGTAACTGTCACTAAAAGAAATGAAATTAATTTGGTATCCCTTATTACTAATGAAGTTGTGCTATTTGTTATTTCTACTTCCTTTTCTAAAAGTTTCCTATGTATCTCTTTAATGAAATTTTTCTAAAAATTAGCCAGAAAGCAAAACTAACCTCCCTATCCTATAAACATTGGCTCTATCTTAGTCACTTTTATGACTTTATCTTCTCTAGTTCTGTGGCTCAATATTCCTATCCCTTAGTCCTTTTCTCACCCTCAGCCAAATGAATGGAATTCATCTTACTCTATCCCTATATTTATCTGAAATTTAATTCCCTCTTTGCTAACTTTTGTTCTACACTTTCAAAGTTCAAAGATAATTCTTCTTGGCAGAGAACACAGAAGGAAAATAAGACATGAGTAGTTTTGCCTTCTCTCTGCAAACATCCTACCCACTCCAAACAGTGGTCCCACTTCTCCTTTCATTATCTTTTTTTTTAATGTAAAAGAAAAAAAAACTTTGTTATTTTCATCTTTTTTTCTAAATATCAACTCATTCTGACCTTTAGCATTCCTGATACTTTCAATTCTATTATGACTTTCTGCTCATTTTATTTCTTTTTTTTTAAACCCTTACCTTCCATCTTGGAGTCAATACTGTGTATTGGCTCCAAGGCAGGAGAGTGGTAAGGGCTAAGCAATGGGGGTTAAGTGACTTGCCCAGGGTCACACAGCTGGGAAGTGCCTGAGGCCAGATTTAAACCTAGGACCTCCCATCTCTAGGCTAGGCTCTCAATCCACTGAGCTACCCAGCTGCCCCCTGTGCTCATTTTCTAACTTGTCCTCATTACCATCTTCTTTAAAATTGAACTTGCTTAGTGAGTTTCCTGTGGATCAACAATGATCTCTTCAAGAAATTTATTTTTCCTTCTCATTGATTTTTTCCCTTGCATCTTCAGAATTTAATTCTTCAAAATGTCCTATTTAGGATGAGGGGTCTTACCTATCTTTTCCTTTTATGTTTTGAAGTCTACAGCCAAATCTAAACTGTGCCCAGCTTTCTACTCCTTCAGTAAGATAGGGTGATCACTTTCCCATCAAGTTTCTCCTTATTTCTCCTTAAGTGTCCAGTTCCTCCTAGTGGGTAAAAATAAGATCCAGAATAGTTTATTTTTCTATCTTTTGAAGCACAAAATTTTCAACAGAACAATCCAGGAAATTATTAGATGCTCTATAAGTGGAAGAGAGAGAAATGCAGCATATATTTGGATAAATATAAACTCCCATCATAGCTATATCTGTATCATAATCTATATTCTTTTTTTTAAAACCCTTAACTTCTATGTATTGGCTCCTAGGTGGAAGAGTGGTAAGGGTGGACAATGGGGGGTAAGTGACATGCCCAGGGTCACACAGCTGGGAAGTGTCTGAGGCCGGATTTGAACCTAGGACCTCCCATCTCTAGGCCCGGCTCTCAACCCACTGAGTTACCCAGCTGCCCCCATAATCTATATTCTAATAAACATATCTAGTTCCTAATTTTGTTCAAATGGTCCATAGTATCTTCTAATAAAAATATACTTTTGCTTCTGCCTATGTTGATCTTCATTCGTATGCTTTATAACATGATTCTCCCTTATGGTTCCTCTTTTCTCTCCTAAATACATCTTCTTGAAATATCATGCTAGTTTTTCTAAGACATGGTACAGGAGGGGAGAGAGAACATTCTATTTGGAGTTAAAAGGATCTGGGCTCAAATCTTGGCTCAAATCTTTTCTCTATAATTTACTGCCTGCAAGACCTTGAGGAAGTTACTTTATTTTCCTGTAACTCAGTTCCCTCATCCATAAAATGAAGATGTTAAACTTGATGACCTGTGTGGTACTTCCCATCTTTAAATCTATGAAGCCAAACATTTGACTTTTTTAGATATTATCTTCTAATTATCATAGTGCCTTCCAGACCCATGTTCCTATAATAAATCACATCCCACCAAATCTCAATGATACCCAGAGATCACATTTGTCACCTGGCATTAATTCCCCCGTATTGTTAATCATCATTTATACATTTTTTGTGTCAGTGTCTGAAGTCATTAGGTCTCATTTTTCACATAGAACTTGAGGAGTGGAAGGTAATAAAAGTATAAACTATATACCCTATTTCCCTATCCTCAAGTAGAATTATACTCAAGCCATTCCAGCTAGATAGCTATTTTGACTTTTCTTTAAAATTTCCACATGAGAAAAGTCCAATATTCTTTTACTACTTATACCACCATCTCATAACCATCACTGAAATGGTGTTTAATAATTACCCACATATGCTCTTCAACGCAATGATTCCATTGTTCCTTTGTGAACTATAAGGAAAGGGACTTAATTACCATGAATTCACCAGCCTAAGCAGTATACTAAGACACTATAAAGCAAGTTGCATGACCACCAAGGAATCATGGCTCTGAGACAGAGAAGAGAAAGGGAAGCAAATTCATTGTTTCTTTTGCAAAGCCCCAGAGGAGATGTCTGTGACTGAAAAAGACTAACAAACTCAGGTGAACCAAATGATTAAGTATAGTCTACATAAATATACATGTAGCATATGCTCTGGGAGCTACTCTTCCACCCTGTCACTCACGCTGGCTAGTTGAATCCTTAGAAGGAAAGTACATCTTCAGTAAAGATTCTAGGGGTAGCCCTTAGGGGTTGAAGAATACTTTTCCAGTATTATAGTTCACAAGTCCCCCATTCCTATGCTTTCTACTTTTGAGTACCAACATATAAATTAGTCGGACTTTAATTAGATTTTAGAAAAGTTTATTTAGTAAGCATATGTAGGAAGAATAGTTGATACAAAGCACCCCAACCCAAAAGTCTATGACATACTCTCCCACAAAGTATTATACAAAGTCTGGGAAAAAGTGGACTTAGATTTAGAGCACAGGTGGCAAAGGAGTAGTTCTCAGTTTCTACTTCTTGAAAATATTTTTTTCTCCTTTCTGGGGTAATTAAAATATTTATCTTGGGCTTAGGGTGGGTAGCTTTCTGTTAAGCTACTTTTTGAGCCTGGAAGCTATATTTCCTGAGTATGTCTAATTTGTCCTTGACTCTCCATACAAACATTGATGTCAGCTATGTGCCTAGATACTACTGACACCCAGTGGGAAGTCAAAAAATTTTTGAACCACCCACATTCACAAAATCATCTTGGGGAGACTGAAACTATCTCTTCCCATGCCCTTTCACCTCCAGGGCTAGTCTTTCTCTACAGCTAAGCTGGAAAAACTCTTTCCTCTATGCTGTCACCCATGTGAATGTAATTACGCCAGCTTGCCGGTTTTATACAAATTGTGCAGAGTATGACTGGATGTCCTCAACCAACCTGATTATTCCTTTTGTCTCTCCATTCCATCCAATAGCCTTCTTTTTCAATATTGGTCAAATCCTTTTCACCTTTAGTCCAATCAATCAGTCAATCAACAAGCATTTATTAAAACTTAGTATATTTCAAGCATAGCACTAAGCCCTGGAGATACCACTAAAGGCAGAAATACAGTCACTCTCTTCACGTTATAATGAAGGCAACCTTTTCATTGTTTTATCAATTCTATAGAGGTGTTGTCATCTGGCTAAGATAGCTATTTTAAGTGTGGTAGAGTAATTGATTACATCGAGAAGTTGAGGCTTTATTCACACTTAGTGTGAAACAATTAATACCTCTGGTTGATTCATTTGAGAAATCTTTGTATTTCCCTTAACTAACATAAAGTGTCAACTGTTGCCTTTCCCTTTCAATCATGCCCCTTAACTTTTTTTTAAACTTATTTCAGTGATTTTTTTTTTAACTTGGACCTGTTGATTCTAGCCAAGTTGATATTCTCTCTCTCTCTTTCTCTCTCTCTCTCTCTCTCTCTCTCTCTCTCTCTCTCTCTCTCTCTCTCTCTCTCTCTCTCTCTCTCTTTCTCTCTCTCTCTCTGTCCCTCCATCTCTGTCTGTCTCTGTCTCTATTTGTCTCTGTCTCTCTCCCTTTTGTTTATACCATCCAATTGTAATACACACACACACACAAACACACACACATGCACGCACACACACACACACACACAATTTTATCTTTTTTTCAAATTTCTTTTATTTCCCCATTGCTTTGGAAGAAAGTCCCTATATTTTATCTCATTCCCTCCTTGTAGAGAGAAACAAGTGAAGATAAGTTCTTTCAACTGATTTGCTCCTGGCAGATAAGTGCTTCACACCTAGAAGTAAAGAAATTGAAGGTGGTATAAAAGGGAAGTAGACTGTTTAACTGCTATACTTAATGATTCTTTATGGACTTACCTGAAAATTTATGTGTCCAGATGCATCATCACATTCCTGTTAAGTGAGAACCACTACTTTCTCAAAGAACAAGTATGTAGATATAGTCATCCCTTTGAACTAACTGGTCTATTTAAAAGATTGCAAAAATAATCACTTTTGACTAAAACTTCTTATTCCTTTGCTCACTGCTTTTGGCCTAAATTCAAAAATGGAATGGTGAATCCAACTGATCTCATGAATTAGTTTGAAATAATAAAATCACATAGATTTAGATGCAAATTGATCTTTAGAGGTCACCGGTCTCACTGTGCTTTTACAAGTGAAACTCAGTGAGATGGAGCAATTCATTGAAGGACATATTATAGTAGAGAGTTGGCCAAGTACTGGAATGTGTGCAGTCCTGGCATTTGGGGAGCTGCTCCATTCCCCCTCCTCCCAGCACCCAAGGATATTTTTGCATGCCCCGCCCTTCTGACCAGCTGCCCAAAGGGAGCACTTCTTCCCTCCCTTCTTTGGGATAATTCTCTGGGGCTCACAGGCAGCTTGAAATTGCAGTCTGGGTATGTGAACTTGAAAACCTTCACCTATACTGGTATAGTAAGCCACACATTTGAATTCCCCTACCATTTTGAATCTAAATCTAGTTCTCTTTCTATTTTACCTGTCACTTTACACAATATGATTTGGGTAAAACTTTTTTCTTTTACTTTACTATTCTAGATAATTGTTTCAGTTCTCTATTTTGCTTTCTAAATTCTTCAATCAACTAAGCTTCCTCTCAAATCTGGTCATCTCCAGATTCTTCTTTTTGTTAATGGTACCTTAGAATTGGGTATACTTCTCAAAGTCACCCAAGGTCCAGACCTCACTGTCTTTTTTGACTCTTCCCTTTCCTCAGCCCGTCCTCCCAGCCTACCCCCATTTAATCAGGTATCAAGATCAAGTTGGTTCAGTCTTCACAATTTCTTTTGAATATACATCTTCATTTCCATTCCCAGTGCAACCAGTCCTGATTAGAGGCTCATTACATTTCACCTGGGTTATTATGGTAGCCTAATTTTAGTTCATGCTCTAAGCAGTTATTCGGTGCCTACTATGAACCAGGCATTATGCTAAGAAAAAGTTCATTGCAATTGCAAAAGTATCTTCCATTCTACTAGTTTTCTACTGGTTTCTCTGCCTGTAATTTCTCTTATCTGCTTTCCACACAATTAATCCTCCTAGTGCACAGCTTTAGTTACGTTAGTGATAGGCTCGAAGTAGAGGCAATAAGACCTAAAGGACCTAGTCTTGGAATGGAAAAGACCTCCAACATGTATTGGTTGAGTTACAACAGGCAAGTTTCTTAATGTCTTTGTGCTCTAGGCACTCTAAGATTATAAACAGCAAAGAAGGGGCCATTTGGTATTGGTAGAGGTGGATAGAAAAAAGGAGGTAGTCACTCACCTGAGAGTTCCTTTTTTCCCTATATCAGAATGTTCAAAGGTTCTATCTTTATCCACACAAAAACCTTTGATAATTCCTTATTTCTACTGAATAAAGTATGATCTCCTTCACATGGCATTCAAGGTACTCCATCATCTGGATCCAACTTTGTAATTTTTGAGACTGTTCTGTTACTGCCACCATATGCTTAATTTTCCTGCCAGACTCATGGCTCCCTTAATCTATGCCACCCCTAGTCACTTTCTTGTATTTGTTCACTCTGTCCCGTATGCCTTCAAGGTACTACTAACCCATTCTCTATTTCCATTTAATGAAATCCTACCTACCCTTCAAAACTTAGCTCAAATGCTACCCACCCTCCTTCCCTGAAACCTCTTTTGACTCACCCAATGGAAAATAATCTCTCCTCAAATTTCTCATATCACTGTTATGTTAAGAGCTTCTCAATATTTAGCATTTCTTTTTGTTATGCAGTTAATTATGTACCATATCATCTCCCCTGGAATCAAAGTGGCTTGACATAAAGCACTATGCTGTCTTTGTCTTTGTATCTCCTAGAAATCAGGACAGTGTCTTCCATTTTGGGGCAAGGGTAGGGAGGGCAGAGGAGAGAGGAACAGTGTTTTCATATATGTAATTCCAGATATGGAAACTCCTTCCATCTCTGCAATTCCCCAGCTCATCTGTAATTTATAGTCTTAGAGATTTGCCTCAGGCACTGAGAAACTGAGAGACTTTGTCCATGGTCAACTGTTAATATGTATTAAAGAGAAGATTTGAACCCAAGGCTTCCTGGAAAAATTGGGCTCCTATCCACCAGACTATGTTTAATAAATGTTTGCTGAATTGAATCAAGGTAGAAAGAATAATGAAAGAATTTATTAAACAGCTTCTGTGTTGGGAACTTTGCTACGCACATTACAAATAGTATCTCATTTGATCTTCACAATAACCGAGCAAAGCAAGTGCTTACATAATTTCCATTTTACAGTTAAGGAAAATGAGGCAGGCAGAGGTACTCAGAGTCACATATCTAGCGAAAATATAGTCTGAGGCTATATTTGAATCAGGTCTTCCTGACTCTAGGCCAAGTGTACATATAGCTCTGTTTACCAATTCTCCTCCTATGTTGTTCCCAGCGTGTGCTGATGGGTGTCAAAGAGAAGTATGTATACTGCTCTTGCCAAAAGCAACTTACAATATCATTGGAGATATAAAACTAACTGACTTTAATGTGTGAGGAGGCCTCTTTTCCTTAGTCTTGTAGAATTTACATTCAAAGACTGACATAGTAGCACGGGCAGATGCAAGAGCCGAGTAGCAAAATATCTAGCAAAAATAAAAGACTGAGAAAGACTATCAAATAGTCATCTTTTGTTTGTCCTTTTAAAAAAGAGTAGCATTCATTCTGTTATATTCCTGATAACTTATTTCTTCTGTGATTTGTATAATAATATTGAATGTCATTCTGTAGAAGCTACTTTATTTTTTGATTTTCTCTATAAATATTTAGTTATCTGTCTGGAGTTTTAATCTGCTCAGTTGTCTCTGGTTAAAGAAGGGTTGAAAACAGCATGGTTTTACTTAAAGAATTCAGAAAGAGAGCTTCATTTCTACCTTATACTCATCAATTTCCACAGTTGCTGTGATGGGGTCTTTATGTATAGAGATTAAAACATTGCAATGTTATTATTTTAATGGCTTCCTCTCCTTCTTTTCCCTCCCTTTTTAAAAGTCTTTATTCTGCCCTTTCAATCCTATCTTTGGTCCCTTGTTTCTTTTAATCTCAAGTAGAAAAGTCATGAGCATAAGATATATAGCCTGAATATAATCAATGTATTTTTAAATTTGTAATCCTTACTTTCTGTCTTAGTAACAACTCTAAGACAGAAGGACAATGGCTAGGCAAACAGTTAAGTGACTTATTCGGGGTCACACAGTTAGGAAGTGTTTTGGGGTCAGATTTGAACCCAGGACTCCTCTAGACCCACTGAATCATCTAGCTGCCCCGACTCATGTAATTTTTCCTTTGTTCCTTTTACCAATATTTATTTTAGCAATGTGGCAAATGTGTCTTTTACATTGTGTTTTATTTAAAATGTGGCAACGATATTTTTGCCTTCTTCTTTTAGGTGTGTGTGTAACATTGACTGTTCTCAAACCAACTTCAATCCCCTTTGTGCTTCTGATGGGAAATCTTATGATAACGCATGTCAAATCAAAGAAGCGTCATGCCAGAAACAAGAGAAAATTGAAGTCATGTCTTTGGGTCGATGTCAAGGTAACTAACACTTCTAGCAAAATTCATTTTAAAGAAATTTTCCATCTGAGCAGAAATAAGAAGAGAAGATAGTTTATTTTAAGCAATTCTTATGTTTCCAAAAGATACTTCTAATTTAAAGTATAAAATAGAATCTAGACTAGTGAAGGTTATCTCAATGATAGAGATTTCAGACTCTCTATAGGAATGGGCATCTTTTCTTATGTGTTGTGCACTGGATTTTCATGATATTGTGAACATATGTTTATCTTTTCAATATGGCAGACTAAATTTTCCTGAGAAATTCAGTTCAATTCAATTCATATAAACAAACATTTATGAGCTAAATTTCATATACAATGAAACTGGGAAAAGTCTAATCAGTTATTTCAGGGAAAAATGATTGATTTATTATGAAATTATTTAATTTGATGACATTCCAATTAAGATAAAAATGTCATATCATTTTCCATGGGTTGATTCACTAAAATATTTTCAAACACATCTGTCATGAATAAGGAATCGTAGAGTTTTATTCTTTTTTTCCTTAGAATCCAGTTGTTTCATCATGTTTGGCTTATAAAAATGGCACAATTACTTTCAGACATCATTTATATCTTCTTCAGACTCATAGACCTGAAAAATCTTTCAGTCATCATCCTAGAAAATTCTTTGAATCCTTTTAGTCGTGTCTCAATAGTGATAGACACTGAAAGTCTTTTTGCTATCATAGTCACAAAAACACCTCAATTTTAGAAAAGAAATTGCCATAAAAAAGTAATTTTAAAATTAGATAACCATCCAACATAATCAACCAATGCTCATGTTTATATGTGTTCTTTATCATAGATAATACCACCACCACTACTAAATCTGAAGATGGGCATTATGCAAGAACAGATTATGCAGGTAAGTACAATTTCAGCTATTCACATGTGATTCCTTCTATAGAACATTTCTGGAAAATAAATCTTACCATTTTTCCTATATGGAGAACATCATATATTCAAAAGCTTACTATTCATATCTTGTATCCTTCAAGTTGTTAATAGCCAATAGCTAATTTTCATGGAAACAAATGAAACCTACTCCCCCCCAAGGTAAAATGATTGTCAAAAATGTCAGAAAGCTATAATTAACTTGTTTTGACAGTAGGAATGTTGCAAATGACAAAACATTTATCAAATTAATGGGCACCAATGGAAATTAATGCAGGTTTTGTCAGCACTTTGGAATAAATGCAAATGCTCCAGTATGTTTTTTTTTTTTACTTTTTACTTTTTCATAAAAATCAGCTGTAAAATATAGTTTTGCTATACCATGGAATAAAAGGGCGAAAATAGAATTGTGTCCTAAGAAAATGCTATAAATAGAATATAGCTTGCCTCTGTTAAGATGCAAAACTAATAAGGAATGTATAATCAATTTTTTATTTGATAAATGTCTTTAATTTATTTACAAGCTAAAATACAGCTTCTAAGTCATATAAGCTTATAAAGCACTTTAAATAAAAAATGTAAATGTTATTTAGAGACTATTGGATTTTGTTTCAAGCAGATTCTTTCTCTAACCCATTTTGCTTTATACCCAAATTCATTTATGAATAATCTATACGAGTGGGAATTTATTGGGATGTTCTAATTTCACAGTTTTGTACAACTATGGCAAAGTAAGTTGTGTGTGTATGTGTGTGCGTATGTGTGTGGCCATGCCTTTTTTTTTTTTTTGGTATGGAAAATAGGAAAATGACATTAATGTTTCTTTGTTATATGAGTTATGTTGTATAAATACATATGCTATAGGCTGGGTGCCTATTCAGCTATAAAGCATTTACAACTGAATTTATAGCCAACACTTACCCAAAAGATGAAGTACATCTTATCCTTCAGGATAGTTGTAACCAATCATTCTTGTCTGAAGGTCTATCTCCTTTAAAAATCTTTAAATATATATATATATATATATATATATATATATATATAGTTGCATATACATAAGATACTCTCCCCCCACCCTCAAAAAAGACAAAGTTAGCTGCAACAAAAGTGAAAAATACAGCCAATCACTTATGTTTTATCTACATGTCACCCAACTTCCCAATATTGGAAATACCCAAGTGATTGAATTTTTCAATTTTCATTTGGCCTGCCTGTCATCTTTTAGATGGCATCCTGTAATGTATTAGGGACTTAAGGTTATCATGGAGAGCCATATAAAAAGGCTGCTTCTACAGTTTTATATATGAAATACTAAGCTAAATACAAATATAAGCTATGAGGTTAGTCCTGCAGTAAATTTAAGAATTTTAACATAAATGTGACATCTGATTAAGTAGATAAAGCACTCCCTGAAACATTTTGGGAATTATTCTAGAAATATAAATGTGGATGTACTCATAGTGCCCTACTTTTACCCAGGGAGTAACTTACTCATCCAGCTCAAAAAATACTCTGCATCCCCTTTTTTTTTTCTGTGCATAATTTACTGTGACATATTTGAAGGAATGTTTCCAGGCTTCCTTTGTATAATATGATGGTCACAGAACCCTCCATAATATGGTCAATGTATGAAACATACCAACCGAGAAAACTCTGATTTCAGCTTTAAGTCTCAAAGCTAAGATGAAGAACTCTTTCAACGGATCTATTTTAAAATGCAAATATCTGTGCCAGTTAATAATGCTGCACCAGCAGCAGAGCCTGTTATTATCTCAGGGCTGCAACTGATTGCATAACAACATTTAGTCCATTTAGATAGGTTCTGCAATTGATTTTGATTCTAAAAGGAAATAATATACAGGTTTCAAAAACAGGGTCTCTGCATTTTGATGTCTGTTTTTACTTCATTTTTTTTTTAAATCCGTGCTCATGTTACTAAGCACAGTAAAAGTGAAAGAAAGCTGGCAAGATTGTCCCTATCTGTACATAACGCTTCAAGTTTCAAGCCCTGTTTATCTAACAAATCTCAATGGAATACTCATAAGGTAAAAAGCAAGGCTTGAAACTACGTTTAAGTATTTGCTATTCTTAAACATTCTAATTTGAGAACATGGAGGGTAATGAGGAAAGGAAATTGAAGCTATACATCTAATAATGAAACAAATGTGATTCTGTAAAATTTTTATCCTCCAATGGGCACAAGGCTCTGTTTACATGCCCAGTACCAGGCTCATTAGGTCAATTGCATCCTCCATCAGCAACAATTTTCCATCTCACCAGTCAATACAGCCTACCTACATGACGAATACTTGGCCTGAAACATAAGTGTTTCCTCTTCAGTCAGAGTTCATGGATTACTTAATTGACATGACTGAAAGTGACACTCCAAATGGTTCTCTCCAAATCTAGTTCTTTAATTTGAGATCCAAATGGAAGCCTTCATCCATACCATGTCATCTATTCCATGCATCTTCAGTCTTTTTAGATATTTCTAGCTGGAAGGAAGAATATCCTAGCTGAAAGGCTGGAACCTTTATGCTGCCATTTCTGGGAATCACTGGTCTCATCCTCTTTTCTGCTACCTAGGAAGGCATCTCCAGGAGAAGCTTGGCTAGCGATTATGAAATAGTAGCTGACATTTAGAGAGTGCCTTAAGAGTTTTCCAAAAAGGTCTTCACATTTTACAAACTTGTCTCAATTGATCCTAACATCCTATGGTTTAGTGCCAAAATAAATGCTCCAGAGATCATCTAGCACAATTTACTTCATTTTCCAGATGAAGAAACTGATACTGATCATGCTTCTGCTATATTGTCAAGAAAAAGATTATATTTTGTTTAATCTATTATTTGCTGGTAAGTCAGTGATGTTATGGGACACAGTGAGTAGAGTGTCAGCCTGGAGTCAGGAAGACTGTCTCTTGACAAAGGAGGAAACTGAGGCAAACAGAGTGAAGTGATTTGCCCAGGGTCACACAACTAGTAAATGTCTGAAGCCAAGATGAGTCTTCCTGATTTCAGAACTGCCTTCAGAAGATAAAGTCCGGTGTTCTCCACTAATCTCCTTCCAAGTTGGCATAAATCTCTGGGTCTGGTCATTCAACCCCTTTAGGGTCCATTTCACTCTTCTGTCATCTGCCACAAATGGCTTCGTCTTATACAAAAGAATATGTGTGTCTTTCTGCCCATGTCTCCAATAGACTGTAAATTTTGTGACTGATTTTTGCATCCTCCACACTTAGCAGGATTCCTTCCAGATCATGGACACTTAATAAGTGAGCTTGGAATTAAATTAGACTGTTGAAGTCATTTGCCAAAAGCTACTAAGGTGATATTGGCTGAAATTCAAGCCCTGGTCCTTTGATTCCATATGAGGGAGGTAGGTAGGGCAAGAATGATGATCCCAGTTATAGTGATGACGAATCCAAAACCAAGAGAAGTCACTAGAGAGAGCAATAATGTCACTGTTTTGGGAGAAACAACATGTAACTGTGCCCTTCTTGATAAGTTCTAGGTCTCTTTTGACCTATGGCTACAGATCATTAAATTCTTACCGTTGCCTTTTCTTTTGTAATAACTAAATAATAATTAACGTTTATGCGGCGCTTACTTTGTGCCAGGCACCACTCTCAATAGTCGTACTTAAAAGTCATCTTATTTGATTCTTACAGCAACCCTGAAGAGTAGGTGCTTTTATTATCCCCATTTTATAGATGAGGAAATGGAGGCAAACAAAGCTTAAGTGACTTGCTCAAGATCATATAGCTATGTGTCTGAGGTCAGATTTGAACTCAGATTTTCCTGACTCCAGACCCAGTATTCACTCCACTGTACTGCCTAGCATATACAATGTAAGAATTATGTTTCAAGCTGTTTTGATTTTTATCATCAGGAACATGTATTGACAAAAATTAAGGAATTTTAAAGAACATGGAGGAAATGACAAGAAGATTTAATTTACAGTATTTAAAAAGTATCATGAAACAAATGGACATTTGAGTGGGAGAGCATATATATCAATGTGTTTAATAATAGTATTTGTAGTAATAGTAGTAGTAGTAGTAGTAGTAGTAGTAGTAGTAGTAGTAGTAGTAGTAGTAGTAGTAGTAGTGGCAATGGCAGTGGTGGTAGTGATAGTAGTGGTGACAGTAATAGTAGAAGTGGTAGTAGTAATGGCAGTGGTGGAAGTAGTAGTGGTAGAAGTGGTAGTAGTAATGGCAGTGGTGGAAGAGTGGTAGTAGTTATAGTAATAGTAGTACTGGTAGTGGTAGTGGTGGTAGTAGTAGTGGTAGTAGTGGTTATAGTAGTAGTAGTAGTAGTAGTAGTAGTAGTAGTAGTAGTAGCAGCAGCAGCAGTAGTAGTAGAAATACTAGTAAGAGTAGTTAAAAGCTAGCATTTATAGAACATTTTCAGGTCTACATGTATTCCAACACCACAATGAAGTAGGTGCCATTATTATCCCCTACTGAGGAAACTGAGGCTGTGAGGGGTTCAGTGATTTGCCCAGAGTCACCCAGTTGGTAAGTATCTCAGGCAGGACTCCAACTGACGTATTCCTGATGCCAAGTCCAGCCCTTTATCTACTATGCCTAGAATAGCAAATTAAAACAGACTCTTTAGAGTGCTTCCAAAAATGTTAAGATCTTACCAGGATTCCCAAGTTTTTTGCTTGTTTGTTATTTTAAGCATTCAGAGGGACTTTGCAGGGTCTTGGAGCCAGGAAGACCCTTGTTCAAGTCCCACCTGACCCATACTGACTGAGTGACCCTAGATAGGTCTTTTAACTTCATCATGCTCTGGGAAATTCTCTAAGAACATAAAATGCAGAAAAGAGTTTATCCTGCATTTGGAGAGTTGGTAAAGAGAGGGAGCTCCCTCACCTGTGACTTCCCTTCTGCCAGTGCCCTCCACAAGCTCTATATTCTTGCCCACACTCATGAGTTATTGAACTTCTCCCACTTTCCCCACCTCTTGACATTTGCTCATGCCTTCCCCGACTCCCCGACTGCACTTCTCCATTTCCTGTGTCTACCTGAAAGGAAAAAGGGGAGCATGCAATTGCTATGCTGAAAAGAGCATTGAACCTTGGTGCTGGTGATGTGGGGAGGGATCCTGTCTTGGATGCCGATTCCTGATATGACTACAAGGGAGTGACAAGCTCTTGGACCACCCATTTCTCAACTATAAAATGTAGCTCATGATGAGCACAGCACCTATTTCACTTGATTGATTTGAACAAAGTATTTCAGATGCTTTTTGAAAAATATGAGCTTTTATGGTTACTTTTAGTCCTTCCAACATCCATGCCCCAACTTCGGAAAAATGGGAGAAGCAATTGGAAATTTGGAAATGCAGAAGAGAAATGAAATTTTAGGAAGTGGTGATCTGTTTCATATTAAAAAATGCAAGAGGTTTAAGTTGTTCTTAAAAGAACAAAATGAATGTAACGAATCATCATTAAACTTCATCTCTCCTTTCCCTAATATGAGAAAAGTATGTGAATGACAGATGATATTAAAGACATGTAATAATAGCTTAAGATTTCTTCTGGGCTGTGTGTAAGTCCATATTGGGCACAGAAAGAAGCCAATATATGTGTCAATCTCCACCCCACACACATACCCATGTGTATATATAGAATAATTGTGATTAGAAGCAAGAGGCCCAAGAATTTGCCGGGTCATCGTTACCTGCTTTTTGTCTTATCTACATCTAAATCTTTTAAGAGCAGCTTTTTCTAATAAGATCTGAGCCCTTAGAATGTCTTTCATCAGGAACTTTGACTTTTTTTTTCTTAGAGTCAGTATCAAATTTGTTAAGCATGACTTTTTAATTGTGTTTTATGTTTTCTAAGACTTGGCCTTAGATTAAGGGTTATTTTCCCACCTCCACCCCCTCTAGGGAGCATAAGTTTTTTAAAATAATATTCTTCCAAATTTACAGACTCTAATGTTGAGATTATCTCCCTAGACTTTTAAAATAGCACCCAGTACTACCAGAATTTTAACCCCTTTCCTTTAGCAAACATCTTTTTCTCTGGATTAAAAAAAAAAAAAAAAGACAACAAGGCTAACCACATTATTCTCCATATGCCATCGTGACATATTTGATGACCATATTTGGTAATTACATCTCTTTCCTTTTCTGTGTAAAAATCTGATTGTGCCTCAAAAAATGAACCTGTATATAGAGACAGTTAGCTTTACTTCACTCCATAGTTAATGGCACATGTAAAGGATGCATAGATTATGCCTCTTCGTGGGCAAAACTGAAAAAGTTGCCTTCCTCTTCTTCATTTGTTCTGAATATACAAGTTGAACATTACCAGTCCCTGGCACATGCTGCGTGCAATGGAAATGCTCCAAATCCATCGCATAGAATCCAGACTCTTCAGCATGGAGTTCAAGGTCCTCTAGAATATGGCCCCAATCTACCAATGCAGCTATTTCTCTCCTCTTCATCCACCACCTTCTAGTCCAACAGTGCTGCAAACACAAGTAATTCTTCAACATGTGTCCTTTTTCATCTCTATTCCTTTGCACATGCTATTTTCTCTAGGTGGCATGCCCTCACTTGCCCCATCCCCAATTTATACTGACCAAAACGAAGTTCATAATTCCTGATCCAGCTACAATGTCACATGGTCCATGAATGCTTCCCCAATCTCCATCTCTGCCATCTTGGTCAGACATGATGTTTCCCTCTTCTAAAATCCTATAGCATTAGTTGTACTCCTTTTTATGGAGCCTGCCATATACTGCCTTGTACTGTAATTATTTGTGTACTCAATTAAGGTCCCTTACTACTAAATTGTGGGTCCTTTGAGGGCCGATAAGATAGAAATAAGTACTGAATCTATAATTCTCTTACATAAAGGAAATTCCATAAGTGAGGAAACCCCCTCTCTTAATGCAAGTAAATACCAATTTATAGTTATAGGGACCTTATAGCAATTGGTCCAGAGGATAGAACTCTGGGCCTAGAATGAGGAATTTCTCAGGTCAAATCTAGCCTGAAACACTTATAAGCTTCATGATCCTGGGCACATCACTTCTGTCTATCTCAGTTTCCTCAACTGTAAAATGAGGATATTAATAGCACCTACCTCATATAGCTATTGTGAGGATCAAAAGAAATATTTATAAAGTACTTAGCATAGTGCCGGGTACATAGGAGATGCTATATATTACCTTCCCTTTCTTTCCCCTTCCCCTAATGAGCCTTACCTAGAACACAGAGAATTTGAACTCAGATCTTCCTGATTTGGGAGCCAATTCTCTAGCCATTAAAACATCCTGACTTAGGGCAGGCAGGTGACTCAATGGATTGAGAGACAAGCCTGGAAATGGAAGGTTCTGGGTTCAAATCTGGCCTCAGACACTTCTTAGCTGTATGACAGCTAAGGCAAGTCGCTTAACCCCTATTGCCTAGCTCTTACCACTCTTTTGCCTTGGAACCAATACAACAATATTGATTCTAAGATGGAAGGTAAGAGTTTAAAAAAACACATGCTGACATTTTTTAAGGGCAAATACTATCTCTTCTAGCCTCTCTGACAATTATGAACATAATAGATGCTAAATAAATATTCATATATTGGATAATGAATTCCTGAGATAAAATCTTATGGAAATAATAAGCACAAAAAGTCTCAATACTAAAACTATTAAACATTAGGTAGGATTTTATGATGGATTCCACTGGGTAATTAGAATGTTGTACCCTAAAGACTTCATTTCCCAGAATTCTTTTTCTCTTCCCAAAATTCCTTTTTCTTTTGTCCCCACTTGCATCCTCATGATTTATAAATAAGTTTCTGTGAACTTCTCTCTCTCTCTCTCTCTCTCTCTCTCTCTCTCTCTCTCTCTCTCTTTATGTCTCTCTCATGCTCCACAGCTGGGATCCTCCTCTTACTAAGGCTATCACTATCCTTTACTTCCAGTTATTATTAATAAATCTTATAAAATTATAATACTTGGAGTAATGGATATTAAATTTTTAATCTTTCACCACTCATTAGGTACTCTATGAAAATAATTTCAGAAGATTTTTCTCTATGTCAATTAGATGATACTATAGACAGTGTTAGAGTTGAAGTCAATTACTAAGATCTGAGTTAAAATCCTACTTCACATAACCAGCTGTGTAACCCTGGGCAAATCACTTAAGTTGACTGTACCTCATTTTAGAGAGTTAATTTATGCATCCTTTAACCTTACTTTACTATAGAGATAAGTAAAAGTTATGGAGATTAAACCTGATTGCTCTCAAGGTTCATTCCAGCCCAGATTCTCTGATCCTATGATTTCAAGTATATGTGGTAAATATAGAGCAGCACACTGATAACTTTTGGTGATTGTCCTTCATTGAATTTGCTGGGTCCCATTCCACAGGCTCATAGTGGCTAGGCCACTGGTTCAAGAAGACTTAAGCTAAAATCCCTTCTCAAACATTTACTAACTATATCATGCTGGGCAAGTTAGTTAACCTCTTTCAGCCTCAATTTCTTCTTCATTGAAATAGGTTAGTAAGAGCACCTTCTGCACAGGGTTACTGAACATCAAGTGTGGTAACAACTGCAAAGCCCTTTGCAAACCCTAATGTACTATTACTATTTTTATTATTGCTTATTATTTTTTCTTTCATCCCAAAGAAGCTCCCCCAAAGGAAAGACCAAGAATGAATGGCCAAGGATTATGCTATGGAATAAACCACCCCAGGTCTCTTAATTCAACCAATTGCGAGTGCAAAAGGCCCTGAGACTCAGTAGCAGGACAGGGATAGGGTGGTAATAACTGATCAGATGGGCATGTATGTGGCAAAGCTCCAATCTTGGTCAAATAAATAGCGTCTCTAAAAGGAGCAGTAACTGTGCTTTGAAACTCTCCTTCTAAGAGTTTCTAGAATTGGGGATCCAGCAGTCACCCATAGGCCAACAGGCTTAGATATCTCTCCCTTCAGTTGGGGGAGCATAAAGTAGCCCTTGAAGGTACTTAAAACCTGAGTAGAAAGAAGAGATATCAGAGAAAGAGAAGACAGTGTATTTTAAAGTAGCTTCATCTGCTTCACAGTTTGCCTATTTACTTTATTCAGATGTAGAAGGGAGAAAAGGAAGGGAATAGATATACAGTGGTATAAGTAGAGGATATTAGTAAATAAGTATTTGCTCAGTTAAGATCACAGATTTTAGAGTTAGAATGAACCTGAGAAATAATCTAGTCCAGGAGTTCCTAACCATTTTTCTGATTGGTACTCCTTTGTTAGTCTGATAAAAACCAATGGACTCATATTTTAAGCACATAAAATAAATTCATCGAAATAAAAAGGAAATAAATTATAGTGAAATAAAAATGATTTTTCCCATCCAAATTAAGAGATCACTGAAATCTATCCACAGACTCCTTGAGGATCCATTAAACTCAAATTAAGAATCTCTGACAAATCTAGTCCCCTCATTTTAAAGATCAGGTTCTGAGATCCAAAATGGTAAAATTATTTTAATAAGTTTTTGTTAAATTGCCCAAGGTCAACAAAAGAGCCTGGATTTGAACCCAAGTCTTCTTACTCTAAATACCAATACTACTCTTTCCACTAATCAAGAACATTTCTGCTCATTAGTAAGATATTAATATAATCTTGCGTACCCTGGTAGTGCTTGCACAATACTTCCAAGAGAAGATCCCTATCAGTACTTGATTTCAGTAAAAGATCAGAACAGAGTGGAGGAGACATCTGATACCAGGCAGTTGGCCAGGCAAATACTCAACGGTGTAATGAGAAAGATTGTCCAAAAGGGGATAGAAGAAGAGGCAAATCTGAGGAAATACATATAATTCAAAAGATATGGACAATTTTTTTTAACATTTCAGTGGCCAAGCACATTTTAACAATAATTAGCAAGTCTTTCTCCTAGAAAAAAAGCAAAAAAAAATTCAGAAAAAGCTAAATATTTACAATCTCATTATTTCATTTTTGTATGAAATTAGGAAGAATTTTTATTTGTTTGGTTTTTAACATTGAAAGTATATGATTTTGTAAAATACATAATAACTCATGCTGATGTTAAGTTTGTGACTTTTTATTGCATATCACCTGGAAAAGAGAAAATTTAAGGAGGATATAGTAATTTTCTTCTGTTTCCTTGTTAAAAGTCCCTCAAATGGATGGGATGGATTAGATTTGTTTCACTTGCTTATTCCCCAGAAGGCAAAAAAAAGAGCAATGAGAGAAGAGGAGGATGACAGAGGAGGGAAGAGAAGAGAAGAGAAGAGGAGGAGAGGAGAGGAGAGGAGAGGAGNGAGGAAAACAGTTCGTTCCGACAGCTATGCCATGAAGACAGTTGAAATAGGCTCTGTGGAATGCCTAGAGATTGGTCAGATATTGAGGATGTCAAGGTCTTCCCCTGCATCCTCATTTTTGTATTGCCACTGGAATTCATTAACTCTGGGAGAATAAAGTTGAGGACTTTGTGAAACTCTGCCTCACTTAAATCCAATTTACACACAAGTCAAGACATCATTTTCTTCAAAAATGAAAGATAAACAAGAGGAATAAATGGATCTTTAAAGTTCCTTCTATCTCCTAAGTGGAAGAAGAGAGAGGGGTGAGTGGGAGGTGAAAAGGGGGGGAGGGAGGGGGAGGAGAGGAGAGGAGAGGAGAGGAGAGGGGAGAGAGAGAGAGAGAGAGAGAGAGAGAGAGAGAGAGAGAGAGAGAGAGAGAGAGAGAGAGAGAGAGAGAGAG
>NC_058132.1:224376386-224455449 GCF_016433145.1 Gracilinanus agilis
GAGAGGAGAGGAGAGGAGAGGAGAGGGGAGAGAGAGAGAGAGAGAGAGAGAGAGAGAGAGAGAGAGAGAGAGAGAGAGAGAGAGAGAGAGAGAGAGATTTAGGCTTAATGAAAAACTGCCATACAATTAGCATCATCCAAGAGTATAATCTTGTCTTGTGAAGTAGTGGGTTCTCCCTCATTGGATAAGAATTGGGCCTGGCTAGTAGGGTGACTACTTGCTGAAAATGTGTAGAAGGTACTCTTTTTCAGGTATAGTTTAGCTAGAGGTCACTGAGATCCCTTCCAACATTGGAAATCTTGTGATACTGTAAAGCCACAGATTTCTTCAAATAATGAGACATTTACAGGTCAGCTGATTGCAAATTAGTATAATATTACAATGTGGTCTTTGGGAAATGTAATTTCACTAAGTTCCATAGAATATAGACAAGATATTTCTTAAATAAATTTTCCCCTTAGAAATTCACCTGTTATCCTTCAGTAATAAAAATAGACACTAACTCATATTTGTGCCAAGGAACAAAGCACGAAAGGAGGAAACAGATCTAGAGTCTAAAACTAAATTATATTCATTTCACTAAACATTTCATCAATCTGTTCCACCATATTGAAGAGAGGCTGCCTTTCAAAATATTTTCACATGTCAGGTAGATATTGAAAATCAGCTGCCGCTTGTGCTATTATATCATAATTTCCTTAGCTATATGACCTGCAATGGGAAGGGATATATTCCCATAATACAAGGTCCTAATATTTGGCCATTAATCTAGATCCTTTATGTGTACCTCCTGGTAGATCATTATGACCATGACTAAAACATCACTGGGAGATAGGAGATACCTTTCTATTTCAACTAGTGTTTGTCTTTTACAAGCTTCCTAGGGAGACTTCATATTATTTGACCAAACATTTTTCCCATTCTTTTAATATTTTTACCTTAGGACAAATGAAATGGAGAAAGGAAATGTTCTAGATACCAAAGATTCCAGAATCCTTCAATAGAAATTATCATACTGGCTCTCTGTATTAAAGTTTAGAATTTCATTATCATACTTTTTACTTGAAATAGCAAGCTATTTGAATGTGTTATCTGTTTGTAGAGGAATGAAGGCCAGTCGAATATTTGTCTTCATTGTCTGTTTTGATTTTCAAATGGAGATAAAATTGTAAAATCGTTTTATACCACAATCATGTGCAACATTTAAAATAGAAGCTTTTAAATTTACCTATAAACATGAAAACCAACTTACTGAAAGGAATATGAAGTCTAATGGTTGGATCTGTGGGAAAGAAATATATGACAAAACAGACAATAGCTTATGAAATGAGAGTCAACATGTACATTAAAATAAAGAATCAAATGGATTAACCAACAAATGTTAGAGCCTACATTTTTAAAGGGTCACTAAGGCTCACTTTAAATAATCCTACTGATAGTAAATTAATATATCATGTTTCTTCAGGATTTCGAGGGATGGGTAATATCTCCATTCAAGTATTGTTCTCTTCTGGACTTTATATTAGAGTTCCATAAAATTCATAAAGCTGGCTACATGGCTTATATCTCCATTGCCCCAGCTCTCTTAAATGCCTATACTTTCCTTATTTCCCCCATAATATCATGTAACTAGTCATTTGTAATATCATTTTACATTAGTGGCTAGAGATAAACACAAGGATGGTATCTGTAATACAGATGAAAGTTTTGTAGAGAAGGACTTGCCTTGGGCTCATGTAGACAGTCCAGGAACAAAACAAAACACTATTGCCATTTATTGCTCCAATTCCTGAATTTGTCATGCATCATTTATGTATTTGAAATGTCATTCTCTGAAGTAAATTAGGCCCCTTTAATAGTCATTTATCCATTTCCCATCTTCCCGTTCTCTAAGTTAATGGCAAAGGATGTTACCTTCTTGGCTTAAAAGCTAAAATGGAGTTGAAGCTAAAGGACATTTAACTACCAGTGATGGACAAACTTTTTAAAGATGGGGCCAAAGGAAAGGAAATGCTCATCTATCAGTCTGTTTCTAAGGCAACTCTTTCCAATTTTCATTGTATTGTATCCTACTCATTGTCTTCTCAGATTAGGAATAATGCCACGTGGTCTGATAGAACATTTCTGGGGGCTGCATCTGGCCCATGGGCTATAGTTTGCCCTTCACTGAATTACACTGTATATATCAATGCTGTTGATATTAGAATTGTATTTACTAGGTTTATATTCTCCTTTTTATGGAGAACCTTTTCAAGATGGAGACATATGTTATTATACTTGGGCAAAAGGAATTATATAATTTTCCTGAAACTATAGAATCAGTTGTTTGAAAAATGAGGCACTGAGCCAAGTTTTAAGAAATATGTACAAGTCTGGAATTAGTAACCTACCCACTATACAACGTATCCAGTTTTCCCCCTAACAATATAAATTGATGAAAGAAGTATTTATATAAACGTTATATATATATACATATATATTATTTTACTATTAATAGAATTTCAGTAGTTTAGTAGAAATGTTTGTCACTCAGCAACGATATCTTATGATGATCACAGCCCTTCAAATTGCATTTTTTGCTTGATCTTTCAAGATGTGTTTTTTAATGTTCTGATGTGAACATAAGGAAGTAACAGGTTAACGGTATTTTTTTAAAAATGCATTTAAAATTGTTTTGGGGTAAAAAACTATAACACATGTAATATGAAGCTTTTTGATTAATTTTATGTATGGGTAGGATGGAACAGTGCGAGTTAAAATTTGCATACTAGTCCTTTCTCTACCCTAGCAGTTGAACTTTGGGTAAATTACTTTTCCTCTCTGAATCCCTGTTCCCTCATATGAAAAACAAAGAAGAAGGACTAGATATTGACCTTTACAGACTCTCCTAGTTCTACCCTGTGACTATTCTGTCATATTTCCAATCATAAGTTTTGGTTTTCAGATGTTATTGAGTCAACACATATATGACATATTTCTTGGAGACATGATACCAAAGTCAGAATAATAATCCCTAAAATCAAAGAGATTACAAGTATATTATAAATCTATAACTCAAGGGAAATCAGTGATTTAAAGGTCCTTTAGTTGTACACATCTGGATATGCCTAGTGAAATCCCATTATAAATCTTGAAGGGATCCCAAAGACCCTCTAGTTCAATGCCTTCATTTGACAGATAAAGGATCCAAAGCCCAGGAAAAGGTAACTGAGTCATTCTCAGGTCCCAAAGGTTCATAAGCATCATACATGAAATTTGAACCCATGTCCTCTTTTCCATACCTATTTCATTACTAGAAATCAGAGCTTCTCACTACTATAAGCATGTTGCTTTTACTAACAGTGAGCATTTCCATACTTATAAATGGAGAGAAGAACTGAGAAGAGCTCTTAGCTTTCAGAGGTTTGGCTATAGTAGAGAAATAAATGAGATGCCTTTAATTTCAACAGGAGCCACCCTGATGTTTGCTGCAGTGTCAGTTTTCCCATAGTGTTTCCTATTGAAACAGTGAACATGAATCCTGCAGTTTCAAAAGTATCGCATTTTCACAGTACTTTGATATTGCTCCATTTGCTAATGAAGACATGCCCCAACCATATGAACCCGTATTATTAGGCGCATTAAAATTTCAACTATCATATCTACTTGGCTGTTTGAGACTTAGAAAAAAATGTACTAAGCTGATGATATTCTAAGACTTTGCTTGCCAATCTATTTTTTTTTTTTTACATAAAACTAAATCTACCGGAAAAATGACATCCATTTTTCTTCATTAGTTGTAGCTTGTCTCCCTTCTGCTTACTCATTTGGAAGACCCTTGAACTTTGAGTCTGATATCAATAATAATCTGGAAGAAATCTAAATTGTGAATCAAATTTTAGGCATGATAGCTTATAAGAACCACCACCCATGAAAATACTCACTGATACAGCTTTGAACTCAGATTTGCAAATCATAGAGATATTCACTAAAATTGCAAGTGGAAAAGATATTTCTCTTTGCCAAGGAAAAGACTCAGTAGAAACTGATGAAAATCGGTTTGTAATTTAGTATTGCCCACTAGAATGGAGTCAGCTTTTTAAAGAGAAATGTTCAATATTCTTTTTTACGTTGTCAGTTTGCTCATTCTCAAGTTATAGGTACATGGGAATAAAATTAAAAGTTGAATGCCTCTAAAGCCAGCAACACTCATTCTATTCTGGACTGCTTTATCCCTTGGTATTATGAAGCCTGCTCTGTGTGTGTCTGTGTGTGTGTTTACACACATACATATATACAAACATACATATATAAAAGATTAATGTATGATAACACATATACGACTTTTTACACATAATATATGAAATCATATGTGCGTGAATATGATTATCTACATACGTATGTATATATAAGCTATCACACACTTAATTTTTTAAAAGTCTTACTCCATCCTTTAACAAATGTTAGAAAGAATCTGGATCATTCACTGACCTGTGTATATGTATATAAACATTATATATATACATATATATATATATATGTATATATTTTGGCAAATAGGTTTGACCTGGTTCCCTGCAATAATTCTCCCCACCTATGCCACAAGAAGCCCTATCATTGTTAATATTAAAATCTCTAAGACAGAAATATAAACCGAATGTGTTTCTTAATTATACTAGCATAGCCTTGGAATAGGGGATCCTGTGGAGAATTGTTATGATAAGCATTATCAATTTTTGATAGTGTTACACAATATTACTTTAAAATACATTTCAGACTGATAAAAAAAAAAGTTCCTATTGCTTTTAATCTCTCTCTCTCTCCCCTTCACATTTTCTGAGTTTTACTGCTATGCCCCCTCCCAAGAGTTTTTCATGTAAACATTCTTTTAATAGTGGCAACAAACGTCTGTCTAGCTAGGGTAATGATTACATTAAAGTAATTTTTAAAAAATGAGTAAAAAAGCAAGATTCCTCCAAAGATTAAATATTCAGGAAATATCATTGGTTAATAATCTTTATTTAAACAATTTGCATTTGTAGATTAAACCAACATTCAGAAGTAACTTCCATAGATTGTGCATGTACTTCAGTAATCGTTTAACAGATCTTCTTACTGATTTCCCCCCCTATTGACTAAGAAGCTAGAATATCAGCATAAAGGAAGATATAGATATTTAGCCTTAACCATGACATAGCCTACACATTTCTGATGTTTTTAGTGTAAAACCAGGGCAAAAAGAGACACTTCCATAGTGAATAGAAGATTGGTCTCATCATTAGGAAGACCTGAGTTCAACTCCTATTCCTGACAAATATTGGCTTTGTAATACCAGGCAAGTCACAACCTCTCAATGTCCCAAGCAGCAATCTCAAATTCAAAATTTCAGACAATTTGCCATTCAGTGAAAGTTGTTTCCATCCTAAGATTCCTCCACAGAAATGAAATCACAGGTTCAAATAAGCTCCTTTCTCTCCCCTCCAAAAAAGCAATAGCATTATTAGAATCAGTATTAACAGTAATAAGATCTTATTATCAACTCAGATTTCATCATAAAGTTAATTCTGTTATATATTAGAAGTTGCTACAGCACATTAATTTCTGCCACCCATCATCTTGCTTTGTTTAACTATTAATTGATATATACTTGAGGACTAAAACTAAATTTTATATTTTCTTATTCAAAACATGGTAGGAAAGTAAACCCATTGGGGAAAAGAATAACTTGATTTTTCCATTTCAAAGCCAATTGAAATTTTTTTGGTCTTCCAAATTTTGGGGTTATCCACAACAGAGGTATCAAACACACAGTTTACTGGCTGCATCCTGCAACAATTCTCGATTGCGCCTTAACCGGACTAAAATGTAATTGGGAGGGGGCAGCTGGGTGGCTCAGTGGATTCAGAGCCAGGCCCAAGACCTGGGTTCAAATCTGGCCTCAGACACTTCCCAGTGGTGTGACCCTGAGCAAGTCACTTAACCCCATTGCCTAGCCCTTTCCACTCTTCTGCCTTAGAACCAATATACTGCATTGATTCTAAGATGGAAGGTAAGAGTTTAAGAATAATGTAATTGGGAAATATTTAACAAAATAAAAATACAATAAAACTCTGATAATATTACATTTTCAAATTAAATCAATATGTGGCCAGTTCAGATCCTTAGTTTTAGATTAGAGGTTCCCTTTTCAGGTTGATTTTGATCCCACTGATCTACAACACTAAAATTTCTCTGATTATTGGGAATAAACATACTCAGCATATAATGATATTTATATTATGAAGTATTTTGATTTGTTTAAATCTGTAAACTAGGAGTCATTCAGGTATGATACAAAGAACGTGATGGAATAAAAGTGAGATTATGTTTGTTCCAAACTTCATCTGGGCTGTGCCAGGCAAGTTGTTTAGCTGCATTGGGCCTGAGTTTGCTTATTTATAATATCAGAAGATTGTACTAAATGATCTCCTAAGGTTCCCTTCTAGGACTAAAATTGTGGGACTTTCTAATATTGGAAGTTCTTGGAGTGCAAGAAGTTGCCATTTTTTAATCTTTCTATCCCTAATATCACGAATGATGCCCACAGCAGGTGCCTAGTAAATGACTGATGAACTTAATTTAATTAAAGATAGCCTGGGTTCAGAAAGGGGAGGCTAACATCCTTACTATCTCTACCCCAAAATGGAGTCTGGCATTCTAAGACTACATTGGAATAGATCACTTTCAGAAATATAGTGCTATAGAACCTTCTCAAATTCTTTCTGTGGTCAAGTAGAGGACAGAAGCCTCAAACTGATAAGCATAGGCCTAGGTCAGTTTTCTAGAGGAGAGTTATCTTTCCAAACTCACTATCTCTAACCCATAATGCCATGGATAGCTGTCCCTTTAGGTTAGAGGTTCCATTGAGGGACTCACGTAAAAGCATGTGGTATAATCATTGAGAAAATTTAGCTAACGGCTAATATATAGAGAGAATTCTCAAAATCAAGTTAGTGTTTTGATTTGGATATCTTCAGGCAATTTAAGGAATCGGAGAACGCTGATAGTCAAAATAATATCATGGAACTTATTTTATATTTCTAGCACACATTTCACCTAACTTAGGCTCTTGCTTTGTTCCCGTTCAAAGTTATTTGACATTTTTTAAAATTCATATTTGCTGCTACTTGTAAATTTGGTGCAAATTGTTCAATAAAATACTGCCTCTATAAACGATTTTAATGGTGTCCATACATATGCACACAAACCCACATCCACATCCCAATATATGTGGGAGCATTGAGTACAGAGAGCTGAAGAAAGCATTTCAGTGTTGTTCTCTATTGCTTGGGTACTTACTCTGAAAAATCTAGTTGATGGAAGTATATTCAAAGAACAATTTGTTAAATTGTTTTAGAGTTTCTATGGCAATCCAAATACAGTAGCTTTTAAGGATAAAAAAAAATGAATCTTTCCATGCATGCTTTAGCTTCAGAACCCAAGGATTTAAAAAAAAAAAAAACACAAAAAAAAACCCTATGTCTGAGGTGAAGTGGGAAAGCAAACTTTAACTGAGAAAATAACATTCAACTAAATTGAACCCCATTCTTTATAGAGCAAAGTAAATGCTAGATATCGGTGTGTCATTCTTTTCCAAAGTACCCAGGGATAGGCTTTATGAAGACAAGGGGAAGCGAGGCGAGTTGGCTGTGCAGTTTATTTGGTCCAGTTGATGGACTACTGAACCAACAATTAGAAATACTCATATTCAAATCCCATCTCAGACATTTACTATGGAGCAAATTCTTAGGCAAGTTACTTAGCTTTCCATCTGCCTCAATTCCCTCATTGTAAAATGCAGATAAAAATACCTCCCAGAGTTTTGAGGATTAAATGCGATAACATACTTAAAGCATTTTTCAAACCTTAAAGCATTCTATAAAATGCTAACTTTCATTACTATTATTATTTCCTGGAGAAAAAGTCATTGGATCTGTAACAAGGATTTCTACTAAGAAAATTCCACTTTAAAAGACAGCTTGAAAAAAATTAGTAAAGACAACATGTAAGCTGGGAAATGATAAACGAGCAAGACTTTGCTACAGTAATTACTTTAGTATTGAAACAAATGAGCAACTTCACAGCAACATTATCTTCTGTCTTTGGATATACAAGTATATATTCATATTGTGTATATACTGTTTTCTTTTTGCTATTAAAAAAAATCCCAGAAGTGGAGAAATATAATGACATTTTTAGTTGTATTTGAGGAATGTTTCTGAAATGTTTAGTATACAAAATGAAAGTCATACACCTGAAAACTCAAAAAACAATATGCCATGATACTTATTTTTTTGGTTTGGGTTTTTGGTTTCTTTAGGGAAGAAGTAATATATTTGAAAAGAATCATTCTAATGTAGACATATAAAGCTTTCAAAATGGAGCTTGAATTGCATTCATTCTAATTTAATATAGCTTCTGTCAGTTTATATGCTTGAGGGTACTTGACATTTGTGCGTTTTGGAAATGTCTGACAACACAAACACCAAAGTTTTTGGTGATGTGCCAAATTGGAGAGATTCAATTAATTCTTTAACTCTAACTTTAACTTTAACTTTAACTTTAACTTTAACTTTAACTTTAAGCAAAACAAGAACTGGAAAATTTTGCAATTCTATCTCCCTGTTTCTCTGAAGCTAGGAATGATCATACGTCTGCTGTGAGGATGCTAATCAGATTAGTTTTCTCTTGCCTCTACAGAAAACATCAGGTTTATGCCCCCTTAATACCTTTCTTACCAAGTCGCAACCTTGAGAACCACTGTCATCTTTTCCGAGTGGCACCTTGGCATCTTTTGAATTGCTACTTTTCTACATGTACTATTAAATAATAGTAATCATTATAACAAAGACCACTTATTTAATCCATTAAAGAGTACAAAGAAGTTTATGTACATTTTCTAATTAAAGGCTCAGAATGACCTTCTAAGTTAAATGCTACTAGAATTATTATACTCCTTTAATAGATAAGGAAATGGAGGCTTGTCCAGGATCACACACCTAGTGAGTGATTGAGGTAGAATTTGATCCCAGGCCTTCATAGCTCCAAGTTCTGAATCCATCATAGAGTAAGTACTTTTAATTCAGGAAGCTAAGGTAAAATATCAGAGCACAAATAAGGGACATATGTATATATATATATATATATATATATATATACACCTGCACATATATATAAAATATTTACCCATGTATTTATAGTCATATAAAAGTTTTTAAGTTAAGATCTATCTGTCTGCCTATCTATCTCTTGGCCTCAAAAAATTTTTAAACTAATCTTAATATGCCAATGAAAACTATAAGAGTTAAATTATATTCAAAAGCATACTCCATGGAACATACTTGGGAATTATGCTATTCCCTCAGCAAGGGATACTGAGACATTTTAATAGTCAGCCTAAATTAAACCAAACATGGAGGAGATTGAAAAAGGTTTCAACAGCTATTCTCCTTTGGAAAGTGCCATTTTGGTGTCCTACTAAAAGTAAATGAAAGTTTGAAAAGACTTATGTAAATTATGCTCAGATGATCATCTTAGGCCCATGAGAATCCACCCTGATTTGCAAACACATGGGATAAGAGTTGGGGCAACTCTTCTTCATCCATCATTCCACTATTTGGGAATTCAAGATGTGCCTCAAGAATTTCTTCCCTTTTGACCCTGTAAGAATGAGCTTCACAACCAGTAATATCAGACTAGTACAGTTAAATCATAACATTTTTTTCAAATAGTGCTTTTAAGATTTCCAAAATGCTTTAAATATATTACCCTATTTGATCCTCACAAAATTGTGTCAAGATAGATGCTATCATTATCAAAACTCTGTAGCTGAGGGGCAGCTGGGTAGCTCAGTGGATTGAGAGCCAGGCCTAGAGACTGGAGGTCCTAGGTTCAAATCCGGCCTCAGATACTTCCCAGCTGTGTGACCCTGGGCAAGTCACTTGACCCCCATTGCCTACCCTTACCAATCTTTCACCTATAAGTCAATACACAGAAGTTAAGGGTTTAAAATAAAAAAAAAAAAAACACTCTGTAGCTGAGTAAGCGCTAAGCTTAGGGATGAGAAGTGATTTAGTCAAGAACATAGAGCTAGTAAATGATGGACATGAGCATCAAATCCAAGTCTTCCTGACTTCAAGTCCAACACTCTACCCATTATGGTTTATTGCACCTTCATTTTTTTTTAAATCCTATTGATATCTTTTTTTACCTCAACTTAATTTGTAAACATATCCTTCTCTTCTCCTGTCCCCAGAGAACTATCTATAGTAACAAGGATTTTTTAAAAAGAAATTTTGTAAACCAACTGAGTATGACAGGAAAGTATAGGTAATATTCAAAACCCAGTCTTCAACTTATGCAAAGGAGGAAGGGACATGTGTTTTTAAATCTCTTCTTTTTGGAACCAAGCTGGTTCATCACAATTTTATAATGTTCACTTTCTTTCATTGTTCTTCCCATTTATATCATTATTACTATGGATGTTGTTTTCCTAGTTTAGGTTACTTCATTTTGTATCTTTTTATAAATCTTCCCATGTTTCTTTCTATTCTTTATTTTCAACATTTCTTATGACATAGTAATAATATTCATTCATAGATAGATGTGATTAAAACATATGTCCAAAATTTGGTACTTTGTTTCTTTATGTAAAACAATTTTTTAAAAATTAATTTTAGATAAGTTTCTATTTTTTTTAACTTGGTATTTTGATTATATAAAAAAATTACTTTTTTTAAAAAATGAATTTTAGATAAGTTTCTGTTTCATTTTTTTAAATTTTAAAAGAATTAATTTTTTAAAAGAATTTTAATTGACCCTCATGGTTGAATAACCAATAAATGCTCACCTTCAAAAAAAATTCTGAAATGCTTACCCTAAGAAAATCTGCTATCTGTGTGGATGACTCCATACATTCTTATATGGTGCCTCTTATAAAGAAAAGTTAACCTGTTATATTTAATTCTCAAAGCTGTCCTAAGACGTGTAATTTCCCTTTCTCTGCTTTCCATATTATTTCCAGGGGACAGAAAGCTCTCCTTATTGGGAACTCCATCTACAAACTATTATTAGTTCTGTGCCTCATTTTGAACCATTGAAATAGCATAGTTCATTCACGCCCTACCTGACATTTTAAAAACCTGAGCAAACAGTATTATTCTTGGAAAAGAAAAACCTTTTCTCGCTAGATTCAGCATTTAGAAACAATATTTTATTGATCTGAATCAGAAAATTGTCTCCCCAAACCTGAAATGAATATAAACAATGGGCTCTGTGAATAGATGCTATCAGCTCTTGTTTGTTACCTTGGATTTTAGCTTCCCTTTTGATGGGTGCTTTGTATTCAGTGACACCACATGTGCTTGAAGCCCTCTGAACCACATTTCACTTTCATTTCTGTCAGCACCCAGGCTTGCCATGCACTTGGCTCCTGAGCTGAACAGAATTCCCTTCTCTACAGTGCAACCTCTCTTAATAAGAAGCGTGTTATAATCATTCAACCAGGCACAGTCATCTCGTATGTCAAGATCACTTGTATTTTTTACTACCACTTCTTCACCCCAAAGAAAAAAGGGCATTTTTTTCAGGTGAACAAAGCTTCACTCCCTTACTCCTTTAGGCAGAATTCTTATATTCCTCAGGGGGCCAAAGGTTCATCTCTTTCTGCCCTTGGGAGAAAAAAGACTAAGATGCATCATTAATCATGCAAACTGTCTCCTGCAACAGCGCCAAGAAAATGATCATCCTTACACCACACATCAATATTCTTGACACCTGTCTTAAAACTCAGGTCATGCATATCCATCTGCCATGAGAGAAGTGTCAGTGGGAAAACATCCCTTCACTATTTTTAGGGTCATGTCAAAATTATTCATCAGCTATCTGTCAGCTCATCCAATTTGTCACATTACCATGATCGACGAATATCCATACTGGACACCCTCTTCTTGCATTTCTTTGTTTTCTTTCTTTTTTTTTTGAAATAAAAGTATAAGATGTTTTTGACACTGTTGGACATGAGAGGGCTTATTCCAATGGAATATATGCTGAGGTGGGCCTTAGAGAGCTAAGGAGGCTATGAAATTGATTTGTTAGCCAAAGACCAATTGGGCCAAGTTTTAAAAAGCTCACCATCAGCCAATCAAACAGTTAGCAAGTATTTTTTTAAGTGTTTGCTATGTTCCAGGAACCATTTTAAGCACTATAGATACAAACCGAGACCAAAATTATCTACCCGGTTAGCCGCCAGGTAGTTTTTATTTTTTCTCACCAAGATAAAGTCATGAAATTTTTTAATTAAAAAAATAAAAAAGAAAGTCATGAATATAGTCTACTAAGGTTCACTTTCAAAAACTACTACTGAAAATATTGTGATATTTGCAAATCATTATGAAATAAAAATTTTCAAGATTCTAGAGTAAATTTCTCCATATAAGTTATGACTGCATTTCTTATAAATTATTTTCACAATAAAAGAAGTAAATCTAAAAATGTTAACAATTTGCTTTAATTCCCAATAGCTTTCATCTACGTTAGTACTTTTACTGTAATGTGCAATCTAATATTTTACATTTTGTTATTTATTTTATTTTCCCCCTCTTACCTTCACTGAATATCCTGGTACCCTCTCAGTAATAATTCTGCAGTTTGGCATACTAAGGTAAAATTGCAGTGACATTACGGTTTTTTGAGTTCCATTTCTGCTGTTTATTATCTTCATCACCTTAAGGAAGTTACTTGGTCCCTTTAGGCTGCAGATTCTTCATTTCCATAATGAAAGGATTGAATATAATCTTCAAGGTCCCCTCTGGTTTTAAATTTCTCTGACCTAGATTTTAGTCCTTTTTCTGCCAATTTCTAGCTGCTTCTTTCAGTTAACCAATTCTCTCTGAGCCTCAGTTTCCTCATCTGTGAAATGGGAATGACAATAGCTATCTGACCAACTCACGGAACTTTGGGGGATATTTAAAGCTGGTATTTGTAAAAATGCTTTGTAATCCACAGTTAGAAAAAAATCTACTTTACTCAGACAGTTTATACTGTTAAATATACAATCAATAAATACTAAGGCCATTGATCACATATTATAGATCATAATCCACTGTCAAAATTTTCACCTCATATCCCAACTTTTAAAAATATCTACTTGAGATTCTAATTTCTCTTAATAGCTCCCGACATTCTATGTTCCATTTAGCATATGAAAAATAGTTTTGTTAATTTAGAAAAGAATGTATAGAAAACATGGTTCTAAACATAACTTTGGAAGTCACAGCGGAGGCTATTTACAGAAAGGGGGGAAAGAACACCTTCATATGCAAATGTATGGCATTTGAAAATGTCATATACCTACATCAACATATAAATAAGCTGCTTTCTGAATGTACCATTATCCACCTTCTGTATCAAGATAAAGTAAACCCGATAGAGCATCCCTGGGTCACTATGTGGAAAATTACTTCTTAGTGGTCAGTTAACTAATCTGTCTAACACTCCAACTCATTTCAAAGATATGTTTCTGAAACCAAAACTTGTATTGTTATTTTAGACATATAACGAAGCTAAAGGATTCATGTTAGGATGTTTTTCTTTTCTTACCAGGAATCAGCTTCCCTCAGAAATACTGACATGGAGCTATTTCATTCTTCAACATTTCTGCTCCCTTTAGCCTATGCTAAGTGGAGAATTGGGCTTGTCCTTTATGTAGGGAAAAAGCAGAGCAGAAAAAGAAAGCAGAGATTCTGTGTCTGATGTCGATCAGTTTTTCCTTACCTTTCTAATAAATCAAGCAATGTTTACTAAGCAATCCCTCTGCTATGTTCCAGGGATACAAATACAAAGAATGAAACAAGCTTGCCTCTTAGGGAGCTTCCCTTCTAAAGAGGATGGTCACCTTTGATTTACTTATTTATTCATTCAACAAGGGTTAAGTGCCTAGTATGTGAAAGTTCTGTGCTAGGGAATACAGACGTAAAATAAAAACAGACCTTGCCCACAAGGAGTGGACATTCCACTTTACCTACTAACACTGGGCTAGATGCAGTATCATTTCAATTGGGGCTTAAAAATCATAGATACTTAATCAACTCTGATCTGAAGGAATTGTTAATTTATGATAGAAGGAAGAAGGTGATAGGATGAAACATAGGACAATAGGAAGGACTCAGGTCATGCACATCCATCAACCAGGCACAGTAGCAGCAACAGAACCATGTTAATGGAGAGGGGAAAGAAGTAGGGGAGAAAATCGGGAAATCACAGAGTCTCTGAGAAAATTGGAAGAGACTTCTGAAGTCATTTTGACTAACTTTAATATGAATGCTTTCTCTACCACGGACCTGTATAATAGTCCTCCATTTTGAGATATCTTTAATTGTTGGGAAGGTGGCTAGGTCACACAGTGGACAGAGTACAGTAGTAAGCATTGTCAGAAAATTCATTTCCTGAGTTCAAATCTGGTTTGGGATATTTTCTAGTTATGTGGCCTTGGGCAAGTCATTTAACCCCTTTTTGCCTTAGTTTCCTCATCTGTAAAAATGATCTGGTTAAGGAAACTACTTTGATATCTTTGCCAAGAAAATCCAAAATGGAGTTACAAAGAATCAAACACAATTGAAGTGACTGAACAACAACAAAATTGTTGGGAAGTTTTTTTGTTGTTGCTTTTGTTTTTCCCTTATTTCAAGTTTAAATTTACCTCTTTGCAACTTCTATCCACTGTGCCAAGCAAAATAAGTCTAATTCATTCTCTAAATAGTAGTCCTTCAAATAATGGAAAACAACTATCACTTTTTCCATATCCCAAGTTTGTTGTTCTCCAAGTTAAATGTCCCCATTTCCTTCAACCAGCACTCACATTATATGCTTTTCTGTTCTTTCACCTTTCTGGTTGTCCTGCTCTTTCACAGTCTACCTTATCAGAATCTTTGATATGTGATACTCTAAACAGATTTGGTCACATTCAGAATACAACAGGATTATCATCTCCCTCATTTGAGAGAGATTGTATTAGATTTTAGGAATGCCCTTTCATTGTATTGATGCCTCTTCAATCTGAAGTCCCTCCAGATCCTCAGATCATCTTGAGATCAATTGTCTAGCTACACTTTCCTAATCTTGGCTCATGAAGTTGATTTTTTGAATTCTTTTTCACATATATCACTATTCAATGTTAGCTTCTTAGATTGAGTCCAGTCAAAGTCTTTTGGAATCCTGATATAAGACCACTAGCTTTGAATCACCTGCAGACTAGATAAGCCTTGGTCTGTGTTCATCCGCTCACTGATAAAAATAATAAGGAGATGGTATTTTATTGATCCTTGAAGGAAGGAAAGAACCGCAATAGAAGACAAAGAGTGAGAGATTATAGAGTTCTCTTCCAAGTATATGAAACAATATGAGTAAAGATTGAGAGACGAAGGATGGGAGAGGAAGAGATGAGAAGTGGAAAGAGAAGATTAATCATTTTTTTAGTGTCCAGAATCCATGAAAAGGAGCATTTGAAATAGGCTGGAAACATAGGTTAAACCCTGACTGCAAGAGGCCTTGAATGCTAGGTTGAGAGATTTATTTTCAGTAGGCCATAGAGAGCCACTGGAAGTTATATTATATAGTGGGAGAGTATTACAATTAGGGTGATACAGTAAGAGTATATGAAGTATAGTTTGGACAGGGAAATAAAATGTTGAACATAAAAAGACAAGTTAGTAGGCATTTATGCTATGAGGAAACTACTTTGATAAGAAAACTTCTCTGTAAATGGTCCTCTTTGAATAAATTTTTGAACTATATTACCTGAATTGCCCTTCCAGTACAGTGGGGTGGCATTCTATAAATTACCCTTTCCAGCACACCATTATAGAGCTCTTGGTCGCAAAAAGAGTTAATTTGTCTCACCTGGGCAAGTGACTCACTCCCAGAAACTACATTACCGACCTCAGTATCAGGTATTATTTTTTCCAATAGGCCATTTACCCCTATCAAAGGTGAGACTAAAGAATTCGCCACAGGAAAAAGAAAAGAAGGAAATGACATGATTTTATGCAATCTTTACTGGCAGCCTCGAGAATTTCATGTCGGAGTCAGGTTCTCTTGCGAGTTATAGCCTACTAGGAGCTATCTATCTTGGAGTCCCTATACCTTCTTTCTACTTCCATATGTAATGTGGGCGGACACATGGGGAACAAATAAAACAGCTAAGATATCAGAACAATAGCATGAGCTTGCTTTCTTTTCTACCTATCCTGCAAGAGAGGGATTTATAGCTGTCACTTCCTGTTAGAGGTGGATCTGATAGCAACTGAACTTGAAAATCATGAACAAATACCGTAGATCCACTTTTCAGATAGGGAAGTGCTTAGCGAGGCAGATCAGGCAGAAGAGGACCAGATGGTCAATCTAGTCTCAGTTATTAGCCATGGGACCCTAATCAAGTTACTTAACCTCTACTTACCTATTTCCTCAGCTGTAAAAAGGGAATAATAAGAGCAATTACTTTACAAGATTGTTGTAAGGATCAAATGAGATAACATTTATAAAAATACATAGCACAGTACCTATAAATATTAGACACTATATAAATACTTATTTCCTTGCCCTTCCCCAGCCCCCATGACATAAAGACAAAACACTTTGTAAACTGTAAAGCACTACATAAAATTTTGCTATTAGTAGTAGTAGTAATAGTATTAGAAATTTTGGAAAAGAAATTCTACAAGATTGAAGGCATCAGCAAGGTCAGCAAGGTCCAAAGCTAGGTGGCACAGCAAATAGAGAGCTGAGCCTGGAGCCATGAAAATTTGTCTTCAAATCTCTCCTCTGGCACTTACTACCTCTATGACCATGGACAAGTCACTTAATGTGTGTCAGATGCTTCAGCTGTAAAATAAGAATTATATAGCACATATTTCCCAAGATTGTTATGAGGGTCAAATGAGATAATATATAGAAATTTCTCAGCACAGTGCCTGGCACTTTGTGGACTCTTAAGAAATAGTTATTTCTGTCTTTACTTTTCTCCTTCATTCCAAAAAAAGCCCAAATGCCAGAGAAAGCAAAGGATATGGGTATGTTCCTCAAAAATAACACTTTTTCCAGTACAACAAAAAAGCCTACTAGCACAAAGGAATTATTAGGAGAGCAAGATCCAGTTGGTGAAATCCATGCAAAGACTAAAGGTAAAAACTAAAGCTATTAAAAATGAAAACATCAAAATATTGAGAAAGGACCTGATGAGAATGAATATATTTAAGGGAAGCTAACATTTAAAAAAGGAGATTTTTGTTATCTCTTGATTAAAATGTGCTGACATAAATGAATATATATGCTTTATATGAACATCTGGGGAATAGTCTCTATTTTATTCAGAATTTTATATTACTAATGACAAGGGAAAGCTGAGTAATTATGATACATTGCCATAATGAGCAAATATCTTACAGGATTTTTTTCTGGTCTATTACAGCATCCGATCATTCTATCTAACATAAAATATACTAAGCTATTTTTAAAAAGATTCAAGTGTGTTATCTTGTTCCAAGAAATTCATTTGCATCAGAAAATTTAAAAATAAAAAGACTATGTTGAGTAAGCATCTTTTGTGACCAAGAACATGTGACTGCATTTCAATTTATAAGACCTTTTCTTATTAAAGATGTATGGTATTAATAGCATTGATTTTAATCCATAAATTAGACAAAATAACACTTTTTTGTTTTGACAATTTCATTTTTTCTCTTTTAAAAGACCATATGGAAGAGATAAAGATTTTGTTGCAGAGACTTTTTTAACTTGTCCCTGAGAACTTTATAATAACACAATTCTTTTTCACCTATTGCTGTTGGCTCTTTCATAGTTCAGTGTTTAAAAACTAATGGTTTAAAGTTCTCTTATAGATGGGTAAGATACATTTTGTAAATATATGCTTTCTATAAAAATGATCCCAACTTGTGGCACAAAGTCAACAATTGAGTCAAACAAATATTTGAAAAATTCATGGTGAAGTCAGAGCCAAGTTCCACATCAGGAACAAAGTATTGATACCTAAATTCACCAGTCAATCTTTCCAAAACTATTTAATTGTCATATTGGAATATAGCTTCAGGGATTCTCAAAAAATGGAAATTGCCACAAATACCAATTCAAAAAGAAATTGTTGTCTTTCTTTTAGTCCTATTGCCTGATTCTCATTTGATTCATCCCAATCACTCTTAAAATATGGATATGTTAGTCGATATTTACCCACCTTGTAAACTTAGTATCCATTCCAAAATACCAACAAGTTGCATGATGGAAGTTACTAACTACATATAAACATCTATTCTAATCAGGACTTTAAACTAAAATAATAGGATGGGGGAAAGCTATTAATAGCCTTAATTTTCCCATGGCTATCATTCTTAATGTTTATTGGAATTCTCTACTCTGCAGAAGATCATACAATTAAACACAGGTGTATTGGGGCCAGGGTTTGAATCCAGGCTCTAAGCCCTATACTGACCACCTGTGTGACTTTCAGCTAATTTCTTAGCCTCTTTAGACCTTAGTTATCTCCTGTGTGAAATGGCCATTTCCAGTTCTAAATCTCTTCAACTGTATTGGCCCAACTTCCTCATACACAGTGGATAACCTATTGAGAGCATTCAAAGTTTCTGACTTCATCTTAGCTGCCCAAACAAAACTGTTCTAATTTATTTTGGATAACGTTGTCCAAGAGTCTTTGCCAAGTTTCTTTACATTTAATACTATTGGGCATGAAAGGCCCTAGAAGGCCAATCTTCTTGTCTTTATCAAGGAGCATGAGTTGTGATCACAAATGACCCCAGACAAAGAAGTTAGAAGGAGTTATTATCCCATGTGTGATCCAAGTAACTGACATAAAAGATTTTTGAGATCCTGTGACATTCCAGGAAAGAAAATCAACTTTTTCATCATATAAGAAGTATATAATGAGGCATAATAGAGAACTATCCACAGTCAGGAAAATCTGAGTTCAAGTTCTAAATCCTATATGCTAGTTATGTGACCCTGGGTAAGTCTCTTAATATCTTGATCCCCCAGGCAACATTCCAAGATTTTAATTTGCTGAGTAGGTATAGATCCCTATTACTCCCTCTCCCAAACTATCACAAAAAAAATGTAGACAAAGATATGGGTAATAATGGTATATCTGTAAAGCTGAGAGATTTTTTAAGGTCATTTCTAGAAGAGGACATTTAAATGATATCTCAG
The DNA here is from genome assembly GCF_016433145.1 of Gracilinanus agilis. Classification (NCBI taxonomy): domain Eukaryota; kingdom Metazoa; phylum Chordata; class Mammalia; order Didelphimorphia; family Didelphidae; genus Gracilinanus; species Gracilinanus agilis. The sequence goes on from NC_058132.1 coordinate 224,395,635, forward strand.
GATATAATGAATGTAATATTTCTAATACAAAGATATGACCAGACCAATGTTCCATCAAGATTGCTACAATTTTTTTCTTCTCTTTTGCATCCAAAGAAACTAAAATCTTAAACATGATAACCACACTGAAACTATGTTCCTACTTGAGCCATTTCAATATAACCTGAAAATAAAGATGCAAGAAAATTATTTTAAAAACTAGGTTTTGGATACTGAGAAAAAGATTTGGAGTCTTAGTATCCTATGAAAGTGGAGGGGAGGAAGAAAACAATCCTAAAAATTATAGAAAAGAGAGAAATTGTTTTTGTATTGGTTATATTGGGTCTTTCAGACAAAACCTTTCTTTTCCTGAATTATTGTTGATTACTTTTTCTACTTTCCTTTCCATTGACAATATACTGTTGTGTGGACTATAATTTTGACAGTGTGGTGCAGTGGAAAGTTAGATGAAGAGTCACAAGATCCAAATTATAGGCTTAGCTTTATTGGTCACTTATTATTGGTTATTATGAAACTCATTTAATCTTCCTCAGCCTCAGCTTCTCTCTCAGTCAACTGAGAGTAATATCAGCTGTCATACCCACCCTCCTAAGGTTATCATGAAGATAAAAATGAGATAAGGTATGCAGAAAGCATTTTGAAAAAATTTAAAGCATTAAACAAATGTAAATTACCCTTATTAAATCTGTTACCAGGAAGAGGCCTTTAATACATCATGGAAATTGAAGATGACAATCTATAGAATCCATTTCTTGTCATTAAAATGTTATTATTTTCTTGTGATTTATTTGCCCTATAAAGAGAAAGTGCTTGTCTAAAAGGATTCACCATTAAGGTTTTTTTTTTTCTCATATAGAATCTAAAATTTCCCCTTTCATTCTTCTATGCTAAATAGTATTTTTATAACCTTTTAGCATTTATGCCTTGAAAATACTAGCAGACAAGTACAAATGTTGCACCTCCTACTTCAGATATCATATAGCCAGAATGTTCCCATTTAATACTTTTAATTTTTCTTTACGAGACAGACATTCCTCCCCCTAATCATTTTTGTTGCTATTCTTTGAATTCTTTCCAACGGCCACACTTCTTTATGTTATAAAAGAATGCAGACTTGCATGTAGGATTTTCATTATACTCTCCAAAATCATGAGAGCAGAAGAGAGAGAGAGAGAAAGAGACAGAGAGACAGATAGAGAGAGACAGAAACAGAGAGACTTCTATCATATATTCTGTATGTTGCTTGTAGACATATCAATGAATTTATAAAGGATATGGACCCAGTTATATCTGAGGCTCTAAAATGGAGTAGGGTAGAGAGAGGGGGTAGCATATTAAAAGAAACTTCTCTGACTTAGGAAAAAAAGAGTCCATTTTCTCCAGAGACAAGAGAGAGCAGATAGGTTGAAAGCTAAACAGTTCATTAAATCAGGAGTTGGGGGTTTGCTTTGAATTATCCATCTAATTGTCTTATTCTCCACTACACATAGCCATTATGTGCTTTTTCTATTTCAAAATAAGCAAGTGTTTGGAAGATCCAATTCTACATGTCAGTAGTTCTATTTCTAATGGACAAAATAGCTGTCTGACTTGCACCAGATTCTAATTTGTATATACGTTCTAACTCCTATTGATTTCTTGAGTAACTAACCATATCCTTCCAGAGCGTAAATTACACCCTGAGAGTAAGTTAGGTCTGTTAGAAGGTAAACTAGCACTTTCAGACCACAGGATACCATTTAGTATGCCATTTAGTAAATACCTTATTTCATGTCACTAAATGGCCCCTTAATGGAATGAAATTGTTAATGTACCACATGCACCCTTAACTGTTTCCATAGCATTCTTTTTTAACTGATTAGGAATTCAGGAAGCATCAGAAGCAAGTCAATCATCCAGATTCAAAGCACAGAATACTCTCTGCTATTTGGAATCTTGAAAGAATGAACCATTCTATAAAGCCATTTTCTAGTTAGCTGAAGTTTAACTGTATGATAGGACTTTATTTTTAACTAAGTTTTGTTGGAGATCTTTATAGAGTGCAGTTTGTAATTTTCTGCTTTTTTAGGTAGTTTATTAAATATACTTCAATCTTTTTTTTATGGGAAAGTGAACATTTGCTAACCTTCTTCCCTAAATCCTCAAAGTATCCTTTGCCTTAAGGAAATTCAGTGTTGAAGTATTAGTAGTGGCTCTTTTCTCTTCCCATCAAGAATTCAGAACAGTTTCTTCACCACCCATTCCATTTCTCCATCTCTCTGATTTTATCACTCTCTGCTTTGTATCATGTTTACTGTTGGAGAAGCCAAGCCACCCCACCCTTAACATTCTTCTCATCTCTTTTCTTGTGTTTTTTTTCCTGTCATAATTTCTGACTTTTTTTTTTTTACTTTTGTACAAAAATGATAGTTTTTCAAAAAAAATCATAGAAAAAATTATTCCTTTTCTATCATGAGTGTCAAGTATAATCTTGAAGTCTTTGGCTCTTTTGTAACTATGCTCATTTGTGACTCAGTTTCCAGAAACTACTTCCAAAAGAGGAGTTGGTGGGGTTGGAGGTGGATTTACGCTTTTTGGAGGGCCATACACATTATGGCAGCTTCATGGTTTAGAAAGTTAGTCTCCAGATTTTTTTTTATGCTTTTTTAGAAGTTTAGAATGATTTTTACTGTTATTTAGATGTCTCTCACATAAATGTTAGTATATGTCACAAGAACCTTGTCAAATATGTGAGAGGCCGTAGTCTTTAAAAGAGGTAGAAAAATTTTTAAAGGAAATATACTTGCCAAGCCATGCTCCTTAAATGTCGTTTTTCCAAAACTTTGCATTCAAGTCTTTTTGAATTCAATAAATGGTAAAATTTTATTGCAATTCAAGGTTGACTCAGTTTGATCAAGAGCTCTAGGCATCAGATACCTAACTAAGTGCCAGACTTTTCTTGAATGTTGGACAAGTTTCATTCTGTTTGTGTTTGCATCCCACACATAGTAGAGTGTGTAGTACATAGTAAGCACTTAATAAATGTTTGTTTACTTGACTTTAGTACTCCAAAGTACATTTTGTATTAATTGTACTTTTTTTCATCAATCAAATGGAAATGTCTCCCTTTTCACGAGTGAAAATTGTTTTTCTTATATAAAGTACATGTAGCTCCTTTATCAAGATGAAATTAGCAGTTACATAAGTTTTAAACATGTCTTATTTTTTTGTCACTCCCAGTTCAATTTAATCTATGTCTCTTAAATATATATTGAGAGAAATTTCACTTCTTGAAGGCTCAAACATGAATAGCAAGAAAATATTAGAAACACAAATCACCCCTATCACTTATGAAAATAATGAGAATGACCCAAATTCTGTCATTTTACAAAAAAAATGTTACCAAATAGATTAATTATCATTACTATGATGACATTTTTAAAGTAATTTAAGACTGGCAAAACTCTTTACAAATGTTATCTTCTTTTTTTCCCTTACAATAACCTGATGGGCAGGTTTATTATTATCCTCATTTTACAGATGAAGAAACTGAAGCACATGGAGGTTCAGTGAATTGCTATAGCTATTTTGTCCAAAACTGGATTTGAACACAGGTCTTGCTGACTCTGGGGCAGGTAGGTACCTTACTGGATAGAGTGCCAGACCCTAAAATCAGGAAAATCTGAGTTCAATTCTGACCTCAAACACTTACTAGCTATGTGACCCTGTTAAGTCACTTAACCCTATTTGGCTCAGTTTCCTCAACTCTAAAATGATCTGGAGAAGGAAATGGCAAAACCACCCCAGTATCTTTGCCAAGAAAATCTTAAACGAGGTAAGGAGAGTCAGACACAAATAAAATGACTAAACAACAATAACAACTTGATGACTCCAGATCCTGGGCTCTATCCAGTAGGGTACCTAGCTTATAAGAAACAACAACAACAACAACAACAACAAAAAACAACACTTAGTATATTGCTTACATGAAATCTATTAAATTCCCTTTTCAGAACAGGGACATTAAATTTAAATATATGTTGAAATACTTTAGCAAAAGTACTACAATGAGTTGATTGAACAATCTTTAAGCCTCTCAACACTGTGATAACACTTAGTTATTTCTTCTATCAGGTAAACAAACATAAAATAGTATCATATTGAATAAAACATTGCCAAAAAGACATCTTTTTAAAATGGATATTTATTAAAGAATGATTAAGAGCAAGAAAATCATAAAATAATTTGGAATAACAGAAAGAACTTTGAAGGTCAGGATCTTTGGGTTCTAACTGAAGCTTTTACAGCTATTTGACTTAAAACAAATTATGTTTCTGGATTTATTCATTTGCAAACTGAGCTAGATAACACTAAAGGTTGCCTAAAACATTCCTTGAATATTTTCATGGAAATAGAGAGAGTAAGGGAAGAAGAGGGGAGAGCCAGATTACTTTCGTTTTCTCCAACAAGAAAAGAGACAATATTTCCCTTTTCTTCATACACATACACACACACACACACACACACACACACACACATACACACACACACACGGATAGATAAGAGGATGGGCAGTCAGACCTTTTCAATCCACTTTTTGATCTCTGTCTAGGCATAAAATATGAAGAGGGGCAGCTAGGTGGCTCAGTGGATTGAGAGCTAGGCCTAGAGATGGGAAGTCTTTTTTTTTTTTTTAAACCCTTAACTTCTGTGTATTGGCTCCTAAGTGGAAGAGTGGTAAGGGTGCACAATGGGGGTCAAGTGACTTGCCCAGGGTCACACAGCTGGGAAGTGTCTGAGATCAGATTTGAACCTAGGACCTCCTGTCTCTAGGCCTGACTCTCAATCCACTGAGCTACCCAGCTGCCCCCGTGGGAAGTCTTAAGATCAAATCTAGTCCCAGACACTTCCTAGCTGTGTAGGGACAAGTCACTTAACACCCATTACCTAGCCCTTACCATTGTTCTGCCTCAGAAAGAATTCACAGTATAGATTCTAAAATGGAAGGTAAAGGTTTAGAAATAAGAAAATATGAAGTTAATACAATAGATACCATTTGTTGACTAGCTGAAATAATTGATAATAAAAAAAGTAGAACAAAGATTCTAAAAAAGAAAAAATGTACTTGTGGTTACATAAAATTCAGGAATCTTGAAATTCTACAAATTGAATGATTTTTATCTTGTTTATTTTTAGGGGCAACTAATACACTTGTTTTAGACCTGGGAGGATTGAAAGAAAATGCTGTAGCTTTGGATAAGCTAGATTCTGTTTTCTAAGAATCTATAAAATCCATATTTGGCAATATAAAACCTATAACTGCATTCCATGTGGCTAATATTATGTGATATATTAGAATCCAATGGATCAAGTTTTCTAAGATACACAGTTCATTAATATTTAAATCTCATATTGATTTCCACTTAAATAACACCCTATAAACTTTTTTTATTTTTAGGAATGCTCTTACTAGTCATTTTCACGGGATTCAATTATTTCTTTTCATTTTGCCCAACTGAGAAGAGGGTCAATTTTAATTCCATCCCTACAGAGATTCTTGCATTACTTATAATAGTTTTACTCAGACAATCCTGACAAATCTTCCTTTTATTTGATAGAAACTTCTCATGAAAGTGAGAGCTCTCCTTGCCTTAGTTGAAGGAGATTTAGGAGCAGCCCTTGATTTTTTAGAACACTTCCAAATGACACAAACAAAACACGCTTTACCACAGGGTTAACACACTCATGACCCCAAGGAGGCTAAAGACAGAAAGATCCAAAATATTCAGAGCAGCACTTTTTGTGATACCCCAAAATTTTTTTTTTTAAATCTAGAAACAAAGTGGTTTGGGAACAGGCATGACCAAACAAACCCACAGTATATGAATGGAATATAATTATACTATTAGAAGCAAAAAATAGGCAGATTTCAGAGAAAATGGGAAAAATTCAAACTCTTGCATGCTATAGTAAAAAGAGCCAAGAAAACAGTATAGCAGTGCCTACAATAATGAAAATAAAAAGAATACTAAAATGAAATCAAATACTATGTAATTGTAATGAGGAATCTTGGTACTAGAGGAGGTGAATACAACTCCCTCCTTTCATTAGAGAATTAAATAAATAAAGAGAATTAAAGAGAAGTGGATTTACAACATTTCATATGCTTTACTAAATTATGAGGATACAAAAACAAAAGAAAGGCACTACCTGCCCTTTAGGTGCCTGTGTTCTAAGGGGGATGGCAGCACACATAAAGGGGAAGGTGGCAAAGGCAGTCACTAAGATGAACCAACAGTGTACTTAATGTTGATATGACTATAGTTCTTAGAACAGTAAGGGTAGATTAGGAAGGGAGGTAACAGAACATCAGAAGTCAAAAAAATGGGTGATTTCTCACCAAAATGAAGATGAGGTTACACAGGGCCAGTGTGCAAAACCAAGAGGTTTAGCTTGCCCCAAGCATGGCCTCAGGTGACACACTTTGGAGGTTGGAGCTAGGCAGGGTGGAAAATGATGAGGTGCTACAAGAGAAAGCTCATGGAGTGAAGATGAGGGTAGTATATCCAGGAATGCCTCCTTTAGTAAAACAAAACAAAACAAAAAAAACCCATCAAAATGTTGAAAACATACACATTAGTATATATGCATAATTATAGACATATATACTTACACAAATACCCACATGCACATGCAAATGTGTGTACACGTGTGTGCATATGTATACAGATATATGTGTATGAAGGTATGTGTGTGTGTGTATATATATATATCTCCCAAGCCCTACCCCCAGAAGTCCTTATTTCCCTTTGTGGAGACCTCATGAGATTCCCTTTGAATGTAGGTCTCTGTTGGTTACAAAGATAAAGGTGTTTTTAGAGTCCATAGATCACTTTTCTCTTCTTTCATGAGGGTCGCCATAGTTGAAGCTGCTACCATGCTTGGGTGACCATGTTTCAAAATCCATCTACTAGTAAATCCCCTGTCATTGGTCACTGTGTTCCAGCAGAATCTGCTATTGATCTGGTTATCAGTGGTACTTCTGGGGTCTGGTGTATCCCCTGGTCACCCTGGCTCTTCCCATAAGAGAATACTTATTCACTTGAACTCAGGAAAAAATAAATGCTGGGGCAGGTAGGTGGCTCAGTGGACTGAGAGCCACACCTGAAGACAGGACGTCCTGGGCTCCAATCTGACTTCAGATACTTCCTAGATATGTAACCCTGGGCAAGTCACTTAACCCCTATTGCCTAGCTGTGATCAGTACAAACAGTATTAATTCTAAAAAGTGGAATGTAAGGGTTAAAACAAAGAATAAAAGCAAAAGAAACTAAGGCCCTTGAAGAAAGAGCAGTTACCCTTCACTTAAATCAGTGGTTCCCAAGCTTTTTTGACCTACCACCCCCTTTCCAGAAAAAATATTACTTAGCCCCCTGGAAATTATTTTTTTTTAATTTTAATAGCAATTAATAGGAAAGATAAATGCACCTCTGGCCATCACCGCTTCCCTGGATCACTGCAGCACTCACCAGGGGGCAGTGGTGCCCACTTTGAGAATCACTGGCTTAAACCAATATCTCACAGCAGTTCTGCATCATCTGCCACCAGGAATGAAAAGAAGTTGAGATCAGAATAGAGAATCAGATCATTCCTTTTATATACACACCCATTTCTAGGTTGGCAACTCATGACTCATCAGTCCCTCCAGCTTCTCAGACAACCAGAAGAGCACCAGACCCTTAGTCACTCATGGATGCAAATCAATTTCCAAGTTCCGCATGTTAGATTAGAACTAGGCAGATGACATCTGTACGTGCTCTGAATAACCAATCAGAAAGGACAAATATGAGAATGCTTTAAAGACTGAAAATTCATTTGTCACCCCCTATTGCACACACGTATTCATGCATGCACTCATGGAAATGTATATGTGGCTCCTACTTCATAGGTTTCCAAAAGAGCCAAGTGAGATAATAGGAGCACTTTGCAAATGTTAAAGTGCCAAATAAATTTTACCTTTTTCTGGCTATCTAGACCTATGGCAGATACAGGGCACTCTCTCCAGAAGTAGAGATCAATAATTTACCTATAACTTAAGAGTTTTTTTTTCTTAGAACACTTAAATATTAAGCAATTTACTGTGGGTCCCATGACTAGAATATATCAGGGATAGGATATGAACCCAGTTGATTTCCTGACTCAAAGGTTGACCCTGCTGCCTCTCTCTATTATTATAATTAATATACCAATCTCATTGAGAGCAGGGACTATCTTTTACTTTTCTTTACACAGTGCCTAGCACATAATAGGTGCTTAATAAATATTTACTGACTGATTTTTCATATGAGAAATTCAAGGATATATTAAGAGGTAGGCTTATGGGGAGGATATTTTCTTACTGGAAATCATACATGCTGATTTCAAATGGATTTACCTTGCCTCCAATAAAAAAATAATAAAATTTCAAGCTGTCTTTCTTTCTTTTTTGTTTTTTGCTTTAAAAGAAATAGAAAATTCCAGGCTTTTATATATAAACAAGTTGGAAAAGAAAGAATTTGGTAAAATAGAAAAGGCATTAGTTTTTGGAGTCAGAGAACATGAGTTTGAGTCTATCTGTTACTCCCTATGTGACCATTGGCCTCTAAGATTATTCCTGTCTAGAATCAATGGAATGGACTAGAGGATTTATATTGTCCCTTTGATAATGTAACTTCACTTCTGCCCAAAAGAAGGGTAGTTTTCTGAGGGATATCACTACTTATGTGGTAGGAGATATGACTTCTGCTTGGCAAAGAGAACACTGAGCCATGATGCTATACCTGCATAGGAAGGGAAGGGACTTCTTCAGCCACTCAGAGGACTTCAAGACTGACTGAAGAGTAGCTAACATGGATTTTTAATGGCTACCAGGAACAGATATAAGAAAGTTAGTTCTTCAATTTGATCCTTGGTTTACTAAAGGTTTAGTGGACTCTCACTAACTCCACTTCTACTCATATCATTCTGCTTACTAGAGCTAAAATATTCTCTTGTTCCCAACTGAGCTCATTTTCTCTTAATGTGTTTGGTTTATTCTAATTTGTATAACTCCTCCAATGATTGTTTACTGGTTTCTCTGGTAAAGAGATTATAACCTATTAATGATGGCTGTATGTGTGACTAGAAAGAAGTCTAGCTGATAAGAATAGGTTAAGTACTAGCCCACCCCTCCTAGATCATGGAATGTTTATTCTAGGACCCAAAACATTCCACCCCTAGAATACCAATATTTGTAATTCTAACCCATCTTTCCCTTTTGGAGGAAAGTAAGGAAAGAAGTAATGGTCCAGACCTCGCCCTTCTTGTGCTCCCCACAGTGCTGGAAATTGTAGTCTCCCTTAGAGGAGAGCAGTCCAGAATTCAGATCAGATATCTATCGACGTCTCCCAGGAGCTGAGCCATATTTATATTTGGAGCGCTACAACACATGCTGTATAAAGCTTATGATGCTATAATCTGGTCTGTCTGATTAGAGTATGAACCAGGTACTCAGAGAAGGCAGAAGTTCTTTTCCATATTCATATACAACAGCATTTTCCTAACTATTTTTTGTAGACTCTTTCTGGTCACCACAATGTGTATAGGGTTTATGAAAAACTGTGTCAGTGCTGATATTTTTTGCTTTATGAATAATAAAATACATAAGGATATTACAAATAATCACTTTGGGCTATTAAAATAGGCTTAACTTGCATCAGAGTCCCTATATTTCCTTTGTCCCTGTAGTATCCATACATTCAACACTTCATACCAGAACCAACAGATTAAATCAACTAATGTTGAGTCCAAAAGTGATCTATAGCCAAATTAGGTCAGGAATCATTGGTAGAGGTACAACATACACATCTGGGTTTCTGCATTATAAATGTCAGTAGCGCCAAAGGATATCCAGATTCAAATCCTTTACATTCTCCTTTTCAAAAATGAAAATTGCAACAATTTCCATGTAGAGACGACCATCACTCATTTTTTATCAAATAATTGTTGTTCTGTTGTTTTTTCATCATGCCTGACTCTTCATCACTCCATTTGAGGTTTTCTTGATAAAGATTCTGTTGGAGTGGTTTGTCACTTTCTTCTCTACCTCATTTTACAGATAAAAAAACTGAGGCAAACAGGATCAAATAAATATACCAGAATCACACATTTAGTAAGTGTCTGAGGCCAAATTTAAACTTGGGAAAATTAGTCTTCCTGACTCCAGACCCAACACTCTATTCACTGTGCCACCTAGCTGCCCTAATCAATTCATTATCATCTCTCTATACCACAGCAGATAGAGTGCTGGGTTGGGAGTCAAGAAGACTTGAATTCGAATGTAACTTTAGACACTTATTACCTGTCTGACCCTGGTCAAGTTCCTTAACTGGGCACGTTTACCTCAGTTTCCTCATCTGTAAAGTGAGGTGGAAAAGGAAATGGCAAATTACTCCAGCAGCATAGCATCTTTACTAAGAAAACCCCAAAATGCGTCACAAGGAGCCAGACAAACTCAAAATCACTAAACAACAAAGCACACCTTCCTAACTTTCCTATTTCTGATGAAAGCATTTATATCCTTGTAGTCAACCAGGTTCACAACCCTTAAGTCATCCTGTTATTTCTCATATTCACCCCTTATATTCAGTTCACTGACAAAATTCTTTCAATCTGACCTCCACAGCATTTGTTATTTTCATTGCTTTATCTCCACTCACTCTCAATTTCCCTCAAACCAAGGACTATCCCAGTTCAGGCTTAGATCTACTTTCTCCTGGACTATTGAAATAGCATCTTAATTGGTCTCCTTCCCTTCAGGCTTTCCTTGCTGAGCTCTCCTCCACATAGCAGCCAGATTGATATTCAGAAAATGAAAATATTTTGTTGTTTTTTGCTCTTCTTGCTTGATTTCTTACCAAATGTCCTTTTGGAGTGGTTTGCCATTTCCTTCTCCCTCTCATTTTATGAATGAGGAAACTGAGGCCAATGGTTGCTGAGGATCATACAGCTAATAAGTGTCTGAGGCCAAATTATAGCTCACAAAGCCGAATCTTTCTGACTCAAGGTGCAGCACTCATCTATTGTGCCACCTCACTGCTGTGAAGTTTCTTACTCAAGAAGGTCTAATTGCTTTCTATTATGTCTGGACAAAATAAAAACTTTTCTGCTGCCTGGTATTTAAAGTGCTTCACATTCTCACTCCATCCTGTCTTTCAAAGCTGGTAACATATCGCTTCCCTTTCCCACACTTTATGTTCTAACCAAATTGCCATTACTATTCTCTATGTACAACTTTTCATCTCCCACCTGGGTGTATTAATTAAAATTTTGAACGCTTGGACTCCATCTCCCAAAATTCCTTTTCCCTTTTGTGTACAAGTGTCATTACGATGTGTGTATATAGTTTCGGGGTCTCCTCCCCCTCATTCTCTTCTTCCACATTTGCAGTTTGGGTGAGCTCCCTCTGAACTCTAGCTTTTTTTAGTCTCCCTTTTGCTTTGAGTTAAATTTAATAAATCTTATTAAATATAATACTTGGAGTACTGAATATTAATTTTAAAATCTACATGGCTGTCTTTGCATAGGTTATCTCCGGTGCCTGAAAGGTCTGTCCTCTCTTCTTCTTCAGAATCTCTAGTTTCCTTAAAAACAGAGCTTATTTCTTCTAGAAAACTTTTCACAGTCCTCATAGTTGTTAGTAGAGTTCTACCCCCACTGATTTTGCTTTGTATTTACTCTGTGCATATTTCTTAGGTCGCATATATGTACATGTGGTTTCCACATATGAACATGTGGTTAATGAAAAGCATATTCCTTTAAAAACAGGCAATCTATTGCTTTCTTCATTAACCTCTAGAGCAATAGAAAGAAATAGACTGCTCCCTCTTCTCAGGTTAGTGAGTTGTCATTGCTACCTAAACCACTGTTACAACTTTTACTTTCTGCTTAGTAGGGTTATAAAGGCAAAAGAGCGAAAATGGCAGCTTACCCGGTATGTAGGAAGTTTTCCCTGGGCTAATTTGTCATACTAAAATTGGTGAACTTACTAGAGCTATAAAGGGGAAAGCAAGTGAAGCTATAAGTAACTGTGCCACAATTTATAAAATATGAAAGTAGTTTTTAGTTAGGGCATGGTTCTTTAGTTTAATTTAGCTGTGTTCTGGCTTTTTTGGTATCATGGGCCCTGTTGGCAATCTGGTGAAGCCTAAGGAATCCTCAGAATAAATTATGTTTAATTGTATAAAAAGAAGTACATAGATTTGTGGAGGAAACAAATTATATTGAAATATATTTATCAATTTTTTTAAAACCAAGTTCATGGACTACGGGTTAAGAATCCCTGAATATATAAGGGGAAAGAAAGAGAATAAGACTTTTAGAGTGCCTACTACATGCCAGGGACTGCACTAAGTGCTTTACAAATATTATCTCATTTGTTTCTAACAACATCCTCTGGGATGCAGGTGCTATTTTGATCTCCATTTTACAGTTGGGGAAACTAAGGCTACTTTCCCAGTATCATACAGTTAGTAAGGGTCCAAGGCTGTATTTATACTCAGGTCTTCCTGACTTTAGGCCCAGACTCTTATCCTTTACCACCTAGAGAGTGATTACTATTGATGGTGAAAGTAAGCTTGCCTCTGAGTCAACTGGGATGAACTAAATGGAAGGAACTAGTCTTTGTAAACCTTTAGCAGAGAAAAGAAATGATGCAACTGCAGCTGAGTATATGACTCAGTACTTTCTCTCCTGTAGATGTTGTGTACTCCATCCAGTACAAGGCACTGCCCTATTGGGAATGCAGAAGCAGTTGTGAGCAATCTCTTTCCCCAACCACTCTCCTGAAATCTTGTATGCCTTCGCTGTGTTTGCTATGTGTTGAGTGTCAGCTACCTGGAAGGGAATCTATGACGCCATATTTGGCAAATCTAGTCAAGAGTCTATATCACCCTTAAGGTCAGGGGTTCTTAACCTTTTGTGTGTCTGTCATGGTCCTGTTTGGCAATCTTGTGAAGCCCTTCTCAAAATGTTTGTCGCCTACATTTATGATCAGAAACAATGCTAAGTTTTTTATTAGAGGTTAATAAAAATAAAGCTATCTGTATTTTTTTCTATCCAATTCATAGACTCCCTGAAATTTATCCATTGAGCCTTTGGGGTTTTGTGGACCCCAAGTTAAAAAACCCTGTTCTGAGGGTATGTTTGAGGAAGCCCTGGATACAAAGAGTTCTACTAATAATAGCAATCCTTCTCCTTAAGTAACCTAGCTAATTGTTATTTTAGAATTCTGGAAATAGTGACATTGTTAAATTCAAAGCACTGGGGTCCCCATAACCTCACACTGCAGACTGATCAAAGGAGCCATATCAGGCTCATCTCACTCTGCATTTTTGGCATCCTATTCTCCCCATTACTCTGAGACTAGCTGCCATTCATCTCTAAGTAGCTCATCATCATACTCTCTTCCCTTGGTCTTTCTCCTTTCTACCTTTCCACTAATACCCAGAGCATAGTATGCAAATAATCAATACAATGTAAAATTCATGACAATAGGGACTATTATTTATTTTTTATCCCCAGCACCTAGCACAAAATCTGGTACACAGAAGACCCTTAATGAATGTTTATTGATTAATTAGACCTCCCACCCCATAAGAAGCAGCTCTGATTCTTCCTGTTGGGAAGTTCAAATAGCATTCAGAAGCCCTCCCCTATCTCAGGGACAGTAACATTGGAGGAAATAATGACAAATAGCTTTTTTCTAGGACTGGTATAAAATGAAGAATACATAGGAAGCAGTAAACCACAAGCATAATCAAATTTTGGAGATCAAATAGACTGCCAGAAGAAAACTCCTTGGTTGGCAAGCAAACATCTGGATAGGAAATAATGAGTACTCTTCCCCATTAGCGGTAGAAGCTCTTATTGCCTTTAAACTTTGTTTTCAACCTTTGTTTTTTTCTATATTTAGAGAAATGTATGATTCAATTCAAGAAGGTACTTATTAAATATTTTGTATGAGTAAGGCATTGGGCCAGATCCTAGGGACCTAAGAAACAAAATAAAAAACTAGCCCCTCTTCTCAAACTAAAATGATCCAAGCTAGAATGCCCCAGCTATCTCTGGAAGCATGACACAGAACAGAGAGTACTGGATTTACAGCTAGAGGACCAAGTTTTAAAACCTGGCTCCCATACTTACTACCTGTATAACTTGGGGCAAATGACCTCACTCCTCTGAAATCCTCATCTGTAGAATAAAAGTTGTAGAATAAGTGATTTCCTGAGTCCCTTCCAGCTTTAAATATATGACTCGTTAACCTTTTAACATGTCTCCTTCTATGAATATAAGAAATAGAGTAAAAAAAATATATTTGAATCAAACAGGTTTTACTACTGAAGAGGCAACAGAAACAAGCAAGGGCCTGGTCCCTTTCCTTCTTTCTTAAGGCATTTTGGTTGTCATTGATATAAGACTCAATAAATGTTTGCTGCATGAATGAAGAACAAACACCCACTAAGGAAGGGCATCTAGATTAACCACTATGTAAACATGCTGGCAGGAAATCTCTTTCCCCCACAGGGCAACACTTAGAAGGTAGATCTCATTCAATGCAAGGAAACGGAGATGAAGTCTCTCTGGCACAAAATGGTTTCTTGTCACCATTTCATGCCAGACTGCATATTTGTGAAGCAGTTTGAAAATGGGAGGGAGTAGGAAAGGAAGGGGGTAAAAAATTTAATTAGTGGCCTATGTAGCAAGCGCCAATGGAACAGGGCTTGGGTTCCCAGAGGTCATTGGTAAGAAGAACCAATTCAAAAGTTCTGCTAATTTAAACAGAATATTTATGGACTGTCATTTGAGACATCTAATGTTCCAGGAAACATTTCCATAGAAAACCTTTTTAAGCTGAATTCAGTCAGTTTTCAAGAATTACTTTCTTGAATTAGGCTTTAGGCTCCAGGGGGAAATGTAAAAGGCAGAAAAAAGCTTCTAGCCTCTCTGGAAAGATAGGGCCAGGGTAACCTGCCTCTTCTTTCTTTCTGTACCCAGCTGTTTATTCCCAATTCCTCCTATTATTACATGTTTCTTCTTGGTAGAGGGGTTATTTTCTAGCTAACAACAGGTGAGGAGACATTGTTGAAATGGTGGTCCAAAATTTCTAACTGAATCTAATATGCCTACCTTGGGTCACATCTCATTAGATTATCTTTATATGTGAATATAAGTTAAAATGTTATGAATAAGTTTTTTCTGTATCAAGATTTTACTGATGCATTAGCTCTTATCTATGCAAATATATTACCACTAGAAACTAAGATAATAAAAACCCATGCAAATAATCAGCCAGTATTGTTCCATTACAATCATTCTAGAACTGAAATTATTATGTATATTTCAGATGCTAGTGCTTTTTCCAATTTAAACTGAAACAATTCTTGAATAATGCCATTAAAGGCTTCTCAGGGAGTGTAGAAACATGAGAATTAGATTTCTTTCACTTTATTTTAATTTTATGACTAATAATAACATTTATAGTCATACAAGCAGGGATAAGGGTAATCAAATCTCACATTTTATGGCTGGAGCTGATAGCTAGAGGGATAAGGAAGAATTCCTCCCCCCCCCCCCCTTCCCTGCCCTAGTTTAATTAGCAAAACTCAAGATGCAGTGGCTACCTTGTCCTTTAGAAAAATCCAAAGCTTCCAGTTATTCCAACAAAATGCCAGATTTGATGGGCTTGGCCTCTTATTTGAAATGTTCTTTTCTGAAATCAAAGCTCTGGTCAATTTAACATAGATTAAAGTAGCTAGAAATGTTTAACTAGGTCATCATGTTCTACTGAACTTGGATATGGAACATGTCCTTAACATTCCTCCAAATCTGCTGTACAAGCCTATCACTTTTAGCCAACATTATTTTTTTCAGCCTCTGTCTCAGTGGCTATTAAACCAGAGAGAGAGAAGACCTAGAGACATCTCATGTTCTCATTTCTGCCATGAAGAAACTATGACAACAGGGGAGGAGAGTATGGCATTTGCTAAATGGCATGAATTCAGACTAAATTCCAGGCTGAACTGGTTCTTTGGAAATGCTTTTCTGTTTTTTGTTTTTTTTTTCTCCTCACAAAATGGGTTTTTTTTTCCTGTTAAGATAAGGAAATGAAATATTTGAAATAAATAGCTTCCTTAGAACCAACTCTAATCAATGCATAGAATAGTCCCATTTTGACTTCAAATTTTCAACATTAATTTCTATCCAGGTCTTGATGTGAAAACATAATAGGAAGCAAGATATTTTGTCTTTTTCTATTTTTAATTTAATCAAATCTCACACATAATAGTGTGGCATCCTGAGAACACCTCTCTAGGACACATATAGATCCTTACAGACAGCTACCCTAGATTCAAAGTTTTCCAGGTTTCTATATCTGCTCAAAACCATAAATCACAAGCTACCAACGATATGTTTATTGTTACTAGTTATTCAGAGGACGCACAATTCAAAGCAAAGATGTTTAATGAAAAACCATAGTAAGAAAAGTAGCGATAGATATTCCCTCTCTTTACCTGGGGCTCACACTATCCCACAAATAAACAAAACCAGCATTAGAAAGAGAGGATATACCCAAGTTTATAATCTGGGGGCCCCCAACACTTGACAGAACCCACATTGAGAACAAATGTAACCAGAGCACATGTGGGGAGGAATAACTCATAACTCCATTGATGCAGGGCCACTGATTTCTTCTGAGGATGTCATCATGTTGCTCCCACTGGTTTCATGTAGCATTAAGTCTTTGCCAGGCATGATAGCCTCTGCCAGGCATGCAATTTCTGCCAAGCATATAAGTGTGGTGAGTAGTCTCTGCTGGACATTACTCTCAGTCAGTCTCATAGGGCTGCTGCTCTACAATGCTCCCCTATTCTCCTGGTGTCTACTGCCAACCATAACTATAGAGAATTAGATTGTAGAACTTCTGGCCTCAGGTAAAATTCTTATCTACAGTGCCACCTTTTTCTCAGAAGAGAAGGAGAATCTGCCATCTCTCTTCTAACTTAAAGCCAGAAGGTTTATACTACAACTCACTTTGAAGGGCACAGTCCCCACACCACAAACCTTTGATCATTTCCCTCTAATAAGGAGACATTGTCATAGGGAGAGGTCTCAGGACTTACTTAGAATCTATCTGATAAGGAGTTAGAAAGTCTTTACAGTTCTACCTCAATGTCTTTAATCAGTCTCAGTTTATTTATTATCCTTCCCCAATCTAACAAGTTCTCTCTGGGTCAGAGCCCTGGTCCCCCCAACTTCATAAATTTAGACTATGGACTGAGTTCTTTAGACTTCAAAGGTTTTTCTAGTCTAACTCCTCTCTTTTATAAATGAGAAACTAAAATCCTACAGATAGCAAGTAGTAAAAGAAAGATTCAAATTCCTTCAAAACAAATTCTGCACACTGCTGGACCTTTTTTGTCTTGCAAAGTAATGAGATAGCAAATATACAGGAACAAAAGTGAAGACTTGTCACATTCTTAACTTCATTATGTACTTTATACAAAATTCTCTCATCCTAATGATTCCCCATGCTACAAATATATCACCTTGCAATCTTTTCAGGCCCCAGTCTCTGGTAAAAAACAGGAGGACCCAAGTTAAGTACTCACAAGCTGGCGAACATCTGTGTGTATGTTCTGGTGAACATTTAACCAAGGAGTTAAATTTGGTTCAATAATGAAATTTTCTTATACCGTTTTTAAATGTGAGGTATGTCCATCTTATCTAAATATCACCTAAAACTAGACAATTTGGCTTTCTTTTCATGGGAAACAAGAAACAGGAGAAAGCTGAAATGTTGATCTAATTGAAAAAAATAATAAAAACAATAAGAAGCACAAGCCTTTTGCCTATTCTAGGAGATTTGCCCCTTTCCTGCTCTCTTTTCCGTTTGAGTGATGTATCATTTATACCTCTTGGAAACACCTTCATATCTTCACTGATAGCCTGCTATTGTCCTCCTTGTCTGAAGACTCTCCTCACAATAATCCATCTTCCTCATAGTCATCAAAGTGATTTCCATGAATCACAGGTCTGACTATAATAATACTATCTCCTCAAAGCCACAGTGGTTGTCTATTACCTAGAGGATCAAAGTAAAATTCCTCTGGCCTTTTAAACTCTTCACAAGGTCCCTTCCTTTGTTTCCACCTTTATTATTCATTTAGCACTATATACAAACTAGCCTTCTTGCTTTTGCTCCTATATGATACAACATTTCCTCTACATATCTTGTACTCTTTAGCCCTCTTGTCTCAAATGCTCAAGCAATTATAACTTGTACTAACTTTAATTATGAAAAATATAAAAAAACATATTAAAATGAAATTATTTTAAACCATTACCTAGTTAAGTATGTTTCTATAAAAATTACAATGCTATGAAATGTTTACTAGATCACATACACTTATTATATTTGTAAGTTAACATTATAACTCTTTAAAAGTATCTTATTTCTAAAACATTTCTCTTAAGAAGCTCTTAGAGTGGTAATAGTTAAGGTTTCAACCAGTAGAGTTATTTGGTTGGCTTGACTCTCAATGACCCAGACATACTTCATTGCTGAACCTGTCATTTTTTATACTCATTTATATTTTGTTGTTGTACATTACCCTACAGTCTACATTTCAGAGTGCTATCAATAGCCCATGTGCCTGGGCTCAATTGATTAACAGCTGCTCTGAAGAGATTTTCTACTTCCATGTGGTGAATCAGGAGGGATGCTGGACTCCACAAAAGTATTCAGCTATGGCCGCACTATGACATTCTCTCTCATAATATGCTTCTATTCAGTGTTTGATGTAGGGAAAGGATAAGAAATGGAAAACACCCTGAAAAACCATGATGTGGGAAAAGAGTTAAAGCTGAAAATAGCCTGAAAATTGGCTTTTGAGCTATATATCTTTGTGCTAAAAAAAAAAAAAGAATCTGAGTTTTTTTGGCAAGTGCCAAAGGCAAGGAGGGAAAAAAAGTACTAATTATATATGTTTGAAAAATATAAAGACTGAAATCATATTGTAAGACTCGAAATGTTATTTTAAAAACTTCTATATCTGCAGGTGTGGGAAAGCACTGAATGGTTACCCTCACATTGAGTGGAAATGGTGAATGAAGTCTTATAGGAGAAGATCCAAGTAGCAATCATTGCTGGTTCATTACTTCAACCATGGGGCAGACCTGGCCCCACTGCTAAAGCTTTCCTTCCACAGCTTGTGCACAGTTTGACCATTGTAACCACTGACTGCACAGCAATAAGCTGACAGTCAACTTCAGCCTGCTCCTTAGGAGGTGTCATGGGTATGAGCCCTTCCTGGGTGGTCTTGGCACTACATGGGTCTGGGTTCTTAACCTGTTTTGTGTCATATGGCCCTTTAGCAATCCAGCGAAGCCTATGGGCCCTTTCTCTGAGTAATGCTTTGGAACATATGAAATAATATTCATAAGATTACAAAGGACAACAATTATCAAAACATTATTTAAAATATCCTGATTTTTAAAAAAATTAAGTTCATGTGCCCTAGATTAATTAGGTTGCTATATACTGCTTCAGTTTGCCAATGACAGCTGTAATATTATAGAGTTCATAGGAAGACTGAAAAGCAAAAGAAACCAATGAAGAAACATTTGTGTCCATCCCAACGGGAGATAACGGGGCAGCAAAATATAGGATTTTTTTTCTTTCTCTGTAACTTTCATTTCAAATAGCAATTTTCTCCAGGAAAAAGAACACTATGTTCTTCCAGTTTGCATCCATTGCAAGTGTGTGAGGGTGGGAAGCATATATGTTTGCGTGTATGTATATTTATACTTAATTGTTTTTTTGCTTGAGTGCCACTCATTTGCCAAATGTCCCAGTATCTAATCTCCAAGGGCTTGTAGGTTCTTCACTGTAAAACAGAAGTTTGGATACATGCCTAATGGGAATGACGTGGAACTTTACATTATATTGCTCTTGTTCCCCATTAGCTCAAAGTTCTTTTTTCATTACATTATTAGTATTGCCTATTTTCTATGTAGTTAGCATTTTATATGCTGATGAATCCAATATTTCACTGATAAGAGGATATCCTTTAATACTTACACACACATGTGCACACACACATACATACATTGAATAGTATCTCCAGGCTAAATATATCTGTATTAAATCCAATAAAGGCACATATTCAGGTCTGAGTGTTGGAAATTTACCCACTACCACATGTATACAAAAGTCCCTGTACAAGAAAGTACTGAATATATTTACCAAGTGTAATTAACAGCTTAATGCTTTACAAAATGAGCATAAAAATATTGCAGATGGTGCTTAGACATTAAATGTGTAGATGTCGCATACATCCTCTTAAGCACAAGTAATGCTTGGTTCGCCTGAATTGCTGACTGAGGCAGGCATCTTCTTTCCTTTGATGAATGTGCTTATCTCTCATTAACACTAATGGAAATTACATGTAGACGCTACAGAAAAATTATAACCCTATGTGTGGAAATCGTTTATTTTAGAAATACACTAATTTATTCCACTACCTAATCACTGCTGGCCAGTTTTTCAATTGTGATATAGGACAGTGGTTCTTTGTTGAGATAGAGGAAAGATACAATTCTCTACTGTGTTGGGCTTGGTCCTCGGGAATGTAATATCCCAGAGTTATTATACTCTCCTCTCATTCTGTGAGGCATTTGTCAATATAAATAAAGGTGAAACTCTGTTGTTAAAAAATAAATACTCGAGGGCAAAAAGTAATTATACTTTCAAGTCTCTACGAAAGCATGAGTGACCAAACAAAACTTATAATTGCTCCATTACATCTATTTCATAGTTATTTAAATGTTTTTAATTTTAAAAAAAAAGAGTTAGCATATACCTCAGATAAGTCATTTTAGGTCAAAACACTTTTTTCTTTCTCATCAGTTTAAATTCTATATAGCAATTTATATATGTGCTAAAATTCAAACATTAAAATGAACTCAATATTAATCTTCACCACATACCATGAAAATATCAATGTGAGTGTATATATAAATCTTGCTGACTCATCTTTATTTTTTAAAAAAGAGGGGGGTAGGGATTCTAGCAATCCTTAAAGCACTCAGTTAATTCATAAGCTGGAAAGAAAGCATTTATTGACAATTTTCATTTGGTTTGAGAAACATTTATTTATAACAATTGAGTAACCTCCCTCCCCCACTTTGCCTTTCAAGCTCCCCTAGTTAGAAAGTATCAAGGCATCACAAGCAATTTAATCTTAGGGACATTATGTTGGGATTTTGAGAGGCAGAAAAATGGGCTCTTTTCATGGGTTATTTTATGATCAATGTACAGTCTCTTTAAGCCAAATTAAAGCTGTCTGACAACTTATAGATACATCACTGGCTGTTAAAGATGTAGGAGATTACATAAAAGCATGAAAAGTACTGAATAATTTCACAGCTTCATCGCCAAACACAATTGGGAGAACCAACATTATTTCAATCCACTCCCTACACACACACACACACACACACACACACACACACACACACACACACACTCCTTTTCTTAGGAATGACCTGTTGTTTTGTTCTTGTCCTTTTAAATAGTCTTGCCTGTGGCTTTGCTTCTTACTGTTCCTTGCTCTATCTTACTTCACCTTAAGATCATATTCATAGGGTGTCCGTTTGTTATCTGTGTTCACAGAGAATGCTAACAAATTAGAAGAAAGTGCCAGAGGACTCTACATTCCTTGTCCTGAACATTACAATGGTTTCTGCCTACATGGGAAGTGTGAACATTCAATTAATATGCTGGAGCCATCTTGCAGGTAACACTTTTCTCTTGAACTTTTAAAAATTAGTAAACCGAAGATAAAAAAGGGGATTAAATTCAAGTATCTTGGATGCAGGGCCAGCACTCTGCTTTTAATAGGTAATCTCTGACAAGTATCATGTCCTCCCTCCAACTAAAACATTCCAAAACACAAGTTACTTATCCTCCAGAGATAACATATCCTCCAGAGGTGAAGCCACATGAATCCCACTAATACAAGCAGAAATCATACTGTACACCCCTAACGTCCTGGGATGTATTTGTCCCTGGGGTTTTACTGCACATGACTTTGTAAGAAAGTTGTATTTTTTTCCTTCTATTCCTTATCTTTTTAAGGGTATTTTTTGCCTTCCTGGAATTATATCAATTAAATGATACCCAATCATTTTTCAAGTGTTGAGATTCTTCTAGTATAAAATTAGCCATATGCCCATTATTTCCAATCCAGTGTTGAGGCTGCTGGTGTGGAGCTAGTTAGTGATTTCTGAGGATAGGTCCCTCTGTCTGCAATGTAAGCCTTGTGGAAATGGCAAAAACCAAAAGGAAAATCAAATGTACTGAGATTTAAATTGTGATACAGATAGCATATAATGAAATAGACTCCTGATTGCTACCCAGTGAAAGCCATTCTCAATTTTGGTTGGGTTCCTTCACACCCCCACCTTGTCAAGTATCATCTTCCCTTAGTGCTTCCCTTCAATGAATACACTAACCCTTGCCTTTTAGTGAAGTCAGGCAAAAGGAACATAACTGAGAGGTTATTCGGGTTGTTATGTTACTCTTCAGGAGAGCTGCCATTATTGAACTATGTCTATTGCAGAAAGGGGAAAGGTCTTAGTCTATGTTTATAAAGAATTCAAAGAGTGAAGAACTAAAAAGGAGGTGCAAAATCAATGGCAAGTTCACCTCAGTGAATTCTGCTTTGATGTACACAGGTTCCTTATACTGTTGCCAGACAGCTCAGTTCTAATGTATGGGTTGTCATCCTTGTGCTCCCAAGTGTGATGCTATATTAGGTGATCAGCATTCATTCTCCTAGTTTGTTCTTCAGAACACTTATGGCCTCTATCATCATTACCTTTTAAAAAATATAATATATACAACTCTCCCACAGCATTAGTAATTTTGAATAAGCAGACTACTTTATGACCAGTAAAGCACATAAGTTACCTTTCGTGTTCTTCTATTCAGTGTATTTTCAGCATTTATTCTGGGCATAGAACTGGGAATTTATTATCCAAAGAACAAAGGAAAGTATCCCATTTGTTATATCCTAGTGTCATCAGAAACAAACCTTTTCCCAAGCAATCATGTTGACACAGGTTGATTAAAATTCTAGTTAAATAAAACTCATGGCTTACTTACAGAAATATGGAAAGAACGACCATCCCTAGGCACCCATTTGGCTTTCAATATTGTCTTCAAGGACAATTTTTTTTGTCTGGTCTCCTCTCCAAGGAAATCAATCCTGTGGATATAAAAAATTGACCTCATGCTTCCAGAAACAAACATTTATTTTTTTTTAAACCATTTGCAAAATAAACACCAAGCACCATGTTTACCAAGTACTTTTGTATAAAGTGTCATGAGACTTTAGATTTATGCTGGTGGCACATGCTGGTAGTTTCTACAGCTGAGGAGGCCAAGGCGAGTGTTTCACTTGAGCTCAGGCATTCTGAACTTAAGAAGGTTAATCTTCTCTGGTGTCTTTCACCAAAATGGTGAGCCCCTGGGAGCAAAGGGCTACTAAATTGCCTAAAGAGGAGTGAACTGGCTGAGGCTGGAAAAATGGAGTCAAAGCTTCTAGGACAGCAATGGGATGG
The DNA here is from genome assembly GCF_016433145.1 of Gracilinanus agilis. NCBI lineage: Eukaryota > Metazoa > Chordata > Mammalia > Didelphimorphia > Didelphidae > Gracilinanus > Gracilinanus agilis. Next base: position 224,419,317 of record NC_058132.1, read on the forward strand.
GGCCCATGAGTGGTCACTGCATTTCTAGCCCAGGCAATATAGGGATACCCAATTTTAAGACAAAACAAAACAACCCTGACTCAATGCCATAGTTAACTGGGCAATATATCTCATTCTAGGTGTGATGCTGGCTATACTGGACAACACTGTGAAAAAAAGGACTACAGTGTTTTATACGTTGTTCCTGGTCCTGTACGATTTCAATATGTCTTAATTGCAGCTGTGATTGGAACCATCCAGATTGCCATCATTTGTGTTGTAGTCCTCTGCATTACAAGGTCAGTAACTGTATTCTTTGACAGTAGAAAATGAATAGACTTTTTTTTATTTCTCTCTACATTAGTCATAATGGCCTTTATTACTTGAATCCTTTGTTGGATGCTACAACTCATTTGCCCATTGTTTCAATATCAGTCCTCTAATGGCTTCTAGTTTCTTTGCTATAAAATAAGACTTTGGATACCTGACTCCTAGGAAAGACTTGGAACTTGAATTGCTCTCCAATAATGTAGAGAACTTTTTAAATTTAAAATAATATATTAATATATTATACATCATGTATAATATATTATGCATACTATATTAAGAAATAATATGCTATTATTATATATTATAAAATAAAATTTAAAATAAAAGTCATCAGTTATTACTTTTATTTCTTTTCCAAGCAGTTAGGAGCTTTCTCTCTGACACATTTTTATACTCTGGTAAATCCTGGATTTTACCAATATAAATATATTCTCTAGTCATGAGAATGTAAACCTTTCCAAACTTCAACCTATTCAGTGTTTGTTCAGTTTTACCCACAATTCCTCCAAGGACAATTTATGCAACAAACTTGAAACCTTTCTTTGTTATTTTAGCAGCTTGGGAGTACCAGTGTCCCACTTATTTGTAGTCTCTCATTCAGAATATAACAGGTACCATTATGCTACCCAACAATAGTTCTATTTGTACCATTGTTTTCTCTGGCTACTTCACGGAATTGCAGAATATCATAGTCGGAAGTAACTCAACAACTGGCTACTTGAATCCATTCCTGAACAAAAATCTCTTCTTTGATTTACCCCCAAAGTGGTCATCTAGCCTTTACTGGAAGGCCTCCAAAGGAGGGGAACCTCTCCTGAGGTGGTCCATTCTATTTATGGGTCATCCTAATTGTTAGGCAGTTTTTCATTATGCCAAATTCAAATACTACTTTTTTGTTGTTGTTGTTGTTGCAACTTTGACACATTTCTCTTGGTTCTGCTTTCTGGAATCAAATAAAGCCAGTCTAATTCATCTTCCTTATGAGAACCCTTCAAATACATGAAGACAACTATCATATCAGCTAGGTGATGCAGGAGGTAGAGCAACAGGTCTGAAGTCAGGAAGTCTCATCTTCCTGAGTTCAAATATGGCCTAATATGCTTTCTTAGGAGTATGACTCTGAGTAAGTCACTTAACCCTGATTGCCTCCATTTCCTAATCTGTAAAAATAATCTAGAGAAGAAAATGGCAAACCACTCTAGTTTCACAAAGAACAGGATATGATTGAAAAATGACAGGAAAACAATAACATCATGTCATTTTAAGTTTTTCATTCTTCTCTAAACACCCCTAATTCTTTCAACTAATCCTTTGATTAAGTTATCTCCAAGCTCTTCAATCTTTTTAGTTACCCTCCTCTGGACATTGCCCAATTTATCAGTTGTTCTTCCTAAAAGGTAGCTCCCAGGACTGGAAACAGTTGTCCAAATGTACTCCAATCAGAGCAGAGTGAATTGCAAACGTCACCTCTCTCTGCAAAATCTGTCTTTTGTCTATCTTACTACAAACTAAGATTGTATTAAATTACTTACCTAACTTTATCACAGTATTGACATATTGAGATTGCAGTACTCCCAAATACCCAGATTTGATTTTCAAATAATTGTCTAGTCATACCTACCCATGTTTTATATTTGTGATATTGAATTTTTAAATTTCCATATTAATATAATTCACATATATCATAGAATAATATAATACATAACATAATAATTCATATTACTTTTATCTCATTAAATTTGGTTCAGTATTCCATCAATCAACAAATATTTATTAAAACACACACTATGATCTAAGTCCTGACAAAATCTTTTTGCAACATGACTGTAATATGTAGAATGTTAGCTAGCTGACTTGGTCAGAATCCTTTCTTTATCCAATTCATTGTTAAAAAATATTAAACTACACAAGACCAAGCTCAGTTCCCTGGGGTACTATAGTCCTCTTTTCAAAGTGATATGACCATTACATATAGGCAGTTGTGGCACAGTGGTAAATAGAACTGAACCTGGAATCAGGAAGACATTCACTTCCTAGCAATGTGACTCTGGGCAAGCCACTTACCACTGCCACACTACATACCCCTGATGGCCTGACAAAAAAAGATCCAGTGGATCCCCAGGAAATGGAAATAGCGAACTATTCCAGCATCCTTGTCAAGAAAACTCTATGGATAGTTCTGATCTATGGAGTCCAAGTCAGACTCAAATGAATGACCAAACAGCAAAATACCTCATAAGTAGGAACTTAATAAATATTTGTTGGTTGATTTCCAAATCCTCCTACCTAGACTATCTTTCTAGCTAACATATCTCTATCTTTTCTCTGATAATAGCATGAAACATATGTTTGATGCTATGCTAAAAATCTAGATAAACTAATAAAATTCATAGTATCCTCATAGTAGCCTTATAACCCAGTTTTTAAGGAGAAATTAAAAAAGGAAAATGAGACTAAATGTATTTTATTTTAAATAAAAAGAGTGATTTTTAATCAAAGAAATATAAGGAAATGAAATAATAATCACAAAAGAAACTAAATAAACAATTGATTACCATTGAGATGCAAAATACAATTTATGTACCCAAGGCACAAGAACTGCTATCTAAAGAATAAATATATCTTTGGATTCTTGTTGTTCTTATAAGAGTAAGAGTGAGACTTTAGCTCTTTCTTACTTGAATCATTGAATTGTCAAAAGGCTTGAGTTATAGTCCTGTTTCTTTCTTAACTAGCTGAATGACCTTAGTCATCATAATACATCTCTGCAACTCAGTTTTCTGGTTTGTAAAACATATAGGCTTGGACACATGGTTGCAAAAATTTGGTTGGGTTCTATTAGCCTGTTTGCCACAGAGCAAAGTTTCAAGCAAATTTTTGCCAAGGCTCTTTTTTTTTTCTTTTCTCTCTCTCTCTCTCCTTTCTTTCTTGCTTTCTTTTTTTTTTTTTTAAATCAAATTCATGAAGTAGAACTCATTTAAACTGTCACTGAGTTTGTAAGGTTCTAAAGATAAATCAGAAGATTTCCCAAAAAAATTCTTTTCAAAGAACAAGGAAATAAAAGAAAGCATCATATCTCTGAGAAATAAGAGCCATAATATATCTCAGTATCTGTGTTGTACTATCTGGTTTGAGGACAAGTGTGACATTTGCTCTTGAAAAAGACAAAAAATGGTTCACAAATCCTCTTCTAGCCTAAAGGCTTAAAGCAAAATCATCTGCTAGAATTTTCAGCTGCTCTCTAGCCAAGTTGATTTCATCAACTGTACTCTCACTATTATATGCCAAATAAGTCAATGGATTATACTAAAGTGGGTTTCAGAAAACATAGAGATAACTCAGAAACCAAAAACTGCTGAGTATTAAAAGAAATAAAAGGAAAATAGGAAAGAAGATATTAGAAAACTATAAAACCTGACTTTCTTCAAGACATTCTATTTGTTTTTTTATCCATAAATGGTAATGATATTTATTCAAAGGAATTACTATTATGTTACTTGATAGATAGGGTCCTACAAGGTGATCTCCATTTTGTTTAGTTTACATATTAATGCCCCTAAAATGTATCTGAGTAAATATTTCTAAGCCTAGTGCCAATATTACAATCACTTTTACATAAATTCACATTCTGATATTCGAGATTACCTGAACTCCAGTGGGATTCCAGAAATGCATAAATAAACATTTCTTCATTTTGTATTTTAAATATGTATCATTTTCCTTTCTTCTTTGAAAAAGAGAAAGGAGTTTAAGGCTTAATTCAGCATTAATGTATATGGTCTTTCTAGGGATACCTAAAATTTAAAACCTTCTAGTGATATAAATTGTCCATATGATGTAATGGAAAGTGATTTGGGAGTCAAGAGATTAGGATGGCTTTAACCCTGGTCCTGCCATTTCACTAATCTTGTGACCTTGTACAAGGTGCCTGATCTCTTGGGAATAACATTTCCTTGTGCTTAAAATTAGAATATTGTACTAGCTTATCTTTAAGGCCCCTTCCAGCAATAAAACCCTCTGATTGGATAAAAATAATTGTTTAAAAATAACCTAGAACAGTTACTTTTCTATTCCTGAAATCAAACAAATATGAAAATCAGAATAAAAATGCAGTGTTCCTAAAATGGAACAAGAGAATTATTATTAAAATCATCTAATGTTAACCAAAATGATTATGTTTAACTTTAAAATAAAGGAGTTTGACAATATGATTTCTATAAAGGATAAGGATAATAAAGACGAGGAACTTGCATTCTGATGGGGCCACACAATGTTTATATAAGGTAAATACAGACTAAATACAATACAATATGAATATTTCAAGAGGGAGAAATTTGGGGACTGAAAAGTTCTCATAAGCAAGGTGGCACCTGAGCTATATCTTGAACTAGTCTAACCCATCCGTGATTTTTTCCCTGAATGATTTCAATTTTTCAAGAGACAACATAGATTATATTTGTGTTAATATACACAGAGGAAAATTGGGTAATTGAGGCAATTACAAACCACTTACAATTTATTCTCAGGGAGTTTTTAAACGTCATTGACTTATTCTGTAGGCAGCTTAGAGTCCCACTGGGCTTTGGAACCAAACATTGGAATCTATTCCTTAAGACAGAAGCATGAATTGTCCTCCGGTTCCCAAGAGTCTGGCATAGCCAGTAGGAAAGGACATTTAAGCAATGTAATTTCTATACTTGTCTAACCCCTTCCTCTAGGGAAAATGTGGATCAGACAATTAATTTAGAATAATCAAGAACTCTGAGAATTTAAGAAATGATGCTATTCACACCCTCAGGAGAGAGATAGAAAATAGGGAAAAACTGAGCAGAGGAGCAAAATGGATGTTCAACACTTTAATTGTTTTTCCCAGGCTACTTCTGTGTGGGGCTACATTTCCAAAAGGAAAGTGAAATGAATTCCCAGAAAATGAGAATTATTCATGTTCACTTAAGAACTTAACAAAAACCCAATGTTTATTATTACTATTATTATTTTCATCTGTGGTGGTTGTATCTACTCTCCTTTATTAGTCTGGACAAATGAGAGCTAGTATTCACTTCCAAACAACAATAAATAACTTTTGCTTAAAATATCTAGATAATTATGACAAATGACCATTCTCCTTCACTGGTGTGTACAGCTACTATAAATTCAGTAATTTATTAGTTAAAATGGCATGCACATATGTTATAAATGTATTTGTACATCTATAATTTGAAAAATGGAAACACAAAGGCAAGACATAATTTTTTTCAGTTCTGAGAAGATAGAATTGATTATTTCTCATATGAAGTCATGTTAGCTGTTTTCTGTAAATAAAGGTCATGATTCCAGTGCTTGAACTTATATATAAATATATAAAATGATCTATGTGGTATATATATATATATATATGGTTGCAATACCCCCTAGAACTTCAGCATTCCTAGGCCTAAAGTTTGGGAGCCACTGAACTAAATGTTCTCTAAGGCAATTCCAGCTTAAAGTCCTACAAGACTGTTTTATTTTTTCAAAAACATAATTTTTTTCATGTAATCAAATAAAGATGCAATTTAAAATTTTAGGGCTCCTCATTCTTCCCCCCACCCCACTCCAATTCATAAGTGGAGAGAGGAAGTTTAACTTGAGAAATTAAGAAAAACTAGAACTGGAATTGGAAGCTTGGTCTCTTTTGAGCTTTGTTCCTGAGAAATGTCCGTTGGCCTATTGTGGCAGCTGAGTAGAGAACTGCTCTAGGCTTGTGAATATGCTATTTGTGAGTCAATAATGAACTATCTGAAGCTTTCTGACACCCCTCTGACAACCTTGCTCTCTTGTTTTACATCAGTTTTATCTGTCTTGTTCAAATCTACCCTCAGACATTTATTAGCTCTATGACCCTGGGCAAGTTACTTAACCTCTCTTTGCCTCAGTTTCTTCAATGGCAAAATGTGAATAATAATAATAACTATTATTATTATTGTATCTCCTATCTCCAAGGGTTGTCATGAGGATCAAATGAGATAATATTTATAAAATATTTAGCATAGTGCCTGGCTCATAATAGGTCCTTAATAATTGTTTGTTCCCTTCCCCTTTTATCATTTCTTTTCCTCTTCTGCCTTAATTTCTTTCTCCCTGGTCTTTTCCCCATGCCTATTTTCCTATTTAACTTTGGAGACCTAGAAGTTTCAAGCTGGACAAGATATTAGTGGTTATCTTCTCAAACATCTTTATTTTAAAAATTAGGAAACTGAGGCCTACAGATATGGAAGTGAGCCAATAAACAATTCACAGTCAGAAAGACCAGAGTTCAAAGATGACCTAAGGTACTTGCTAGTGATGTGAGCCTGGACAAGTCACTCAACCCTATTTGCCTCAGTTTCCTCATCTGTAAAATGAGCTGGAGAAGGAAATGGCAAACAACTCCAGAGGCTTTGCCAAGAAATCTCCAACTCAAGAAGAGCAACAACAAAGGAGCTTTTTATAATGTAATTTTGTCTGTACTTTACCCATTACACTAATTCTTTCTGATTGGACCTAGAGGCGAAAGCATAGTGGATCTGAGATTCTGAGTCTATCCCACTGACTATTAACTTCATTATGAAAATGTGGATTTGTGTAATAATTGGTCCCAAACTGAATCCCAAGATATTTTACAATGAGCTTGAACACAAAAATAAACAGGAATCCCACTTTTCCTTGAGTCTGTGAAATTAACAAAGCATATTTCTCTCTATTTTGATTAGATTCCCTCAAAATGGCTTGATGTAGCAGTATCATAGCAAGAATAGAATACCGAAACTGTAAAATATTCAAAGATGCAAAGTCATCAGAGATCCTGCACATCAGTAAGAAAGCTCAAAATGTGTAGATGATCATGCTGAGCCCTTCTTTACGCCTGGTAAATAAAGAGTCCAGAAGGCTCAGTAGGGTAGAAGATAATCTCGATGACCCCTTGGCTTCTTCCTAATCTGACATTAAAAAAGCTCATGCCTCCACATGCAAAAGAAGAGAGGCAATGGACTAGAGGATCCCAGCCTCCAAAAAGCTGATTTCCCCTGAAATTATCAGAGTGCTTCTGGGTTTTTCTGCCTTTCAGTGGCTGTAGCCAGAGCTCACAGTAACCACCATACGCCCATGAACTCTTTTCTCCCTTTTCAGGAAATGTCCCAGAAGCAACAGGATCCATAGACAAAAGCAAAACACGGGGCACTACAGTTCAGACAACACCACAAGAGCGTCCACAAGGTTAATTTAAAGAGCGCATGTTTCCGCAATGGCCAGACTACAGAGAGCTTGGACTACACAATTCAGTATTATAGACAAAAGATTAAGACAAGAGATCTACACATGTTGCCTTGCATTTGTGGTAATCGACACCAATGAAAACATGTACTACAGCTATATTTGATTATGTATGGATATATTTGAAATAGTATACATTGTCTTGATGTTTTTTCTGTAATGTAAATAAACTATTTATATCACACAATATAGTTTTTTCTTTTTCATGTATTTGTTATATATAATAAATACTCAGTGATGAGAAAAAAATGGCATTCTTAAATTCGCTGTATCTCATAACTGTGTAGAGGTGGGATAGTACAATTTGTACAATTACTAGTGTTTTATTGTACTGTAATTCTTGTGGCAGAGTTTGAGTTTATATAGGACTCAGGGACTAGGTTTTGAATGATTCCAAGATCAAGGAAAACTCTGGTTATTGGAGAAGAGAAAAATAATTTACTTTATATCAAGTGCAGATAAAATATTTCAGATCTTTGAAGCATCTCTCTTTCATCATTTTCCCCCCTCTGGCCTTCTAGTTTCATGCCTAGAGCAGGGAACACTCTGGTATATAAATTAAATCAAAGAAAAATTGGAAGGAGAAATGTTGATAACCCAAAAGGAGACCGGAGGGAGAAAGTAGCTTTCATTGGGGAGAGAGAATTTAGTAACACCCCCAGCCTAGAAGAAACTGAAGAAAACTCATTGTGGGTGGGTGACCTCAACAAGTTAGGTCTCAAGGGTACTTAAGACAGCAAAAATAAGAACTTTTAGATGAGCCAAATTGCCAGCTAGAAAAAAAAAAAGCTAATAATGTTATCTAAGCTGAAATATTGGGTGGGTGGAAGGGGATAGAAGCTAAACTCACAAATAAATATTTCATAAAAATCATTGTGAATGAGACTGCACCGTTATTTGTAATGGAATCGAGACTGTGGTTATACTTCATGAAAATGGGGGAATATTTTGAGCTTATTCTATCTGATGGATGAGAATTTAATATCAGCATCTGAATGGTCTTAGTGGGAAGGAGAACTGGGGTATGGGGTTTGGGTATTGTTTTGAAGAAATGACTAGGCATTCCTGCTTTATTTTTCAATATCAGTAGGAGTTCTTAAAGAATAAAATGTAAATAAAAGATCAGATAGTTTACTTTATTGTTATTTAGCCTGGGGCTCAATAATTGAAGCTAATGGAAACTTCTAAATAAGATTTCTTTTGTTTCTCTCCTACAAATGACCTCTCCTTAGTCCAGAAAAAATATCATACTCATGTACTTAATAGCCACTTCTTCAAGGAACAGTCATAGAAAGCAGTACTTAATTCAACATCTTTTGAATACAAACAACTTCAATGAAAAATGCATTGTGTAGAGTGTTGTTTAAGCTATTTGTTAAAAAATATAAATAAAGATAACAATCCAGATAGCATTACTTAGGGCTCCCTCAAAGTTCTGCAATTCCCAGACTCACTATTTTTTTTTAAACCTTACCTTCCTTCTTAGAATCAATACTATGTTTTGGTTGCAAGGCAAAAGAAGAGTGGTAAAGGTTAGACAATGAGGATCAAGTGACACAGCTAGGAAGTGTCTGAGTCCAGATCTGAACCCAGGATGTCCTGCCTCCAGGCCTGGCTTCCTAACCTGCTAGCTTCCCCCACAAGACACTTTAGAAAAATATGACTATTGTCACTGTCATTGCATTGTGTGTGGCCATGCCTTGAACCTTTGTAAGTAAGGTGAGGAAAAGTTTTATTTTTCTGTGGTGCAAGATATCTCTTTTTCCAAGTCTACAAACTATTACCTCAACAGAACATTAAACATTTTGTTGGTTTTTGTTTTGTTTTTTTTTCACTCCAAAAGCAGAGCTGAATGCAGGTTTGGTGGGTAACCAAGGGTTCAAAAGAACCATGCCTCTAATGTTTCCTTTAAGAATGGGAAATTACTTGTATCAAAAATTATTGATGAACCACTTCAAAATGATATTTTACCTGGGAATCGTGGACTAATTGAGAGAAAAAAATCTCTTTATGGGTTCTAGCTTCTTCCTACGCAATCGAGAAGTTTCTTCCATAATTTATACCTGAACAGTGTCTAAAAAAAGGATCTAATTTACATTTTTCTTTTTTCCACTTAGACCATCTGCATTTATGAATCTATCCCTCCTATCTCCACTAGCTCTGAAGCCATTTCTTGCAACAAAAATTAAAAAGGAAAGCAAAAAAATTCAGCAAAAGTAATCAATACACTGGCCATCTGTATATGTGACATTCTACTCCCATAGTCCCCCATTTTTGTAATGAGAGAAAGGAAGTTTTCAACTTCTCTACAGTGCTAAGTTTAATCATAATTATACAACCCTACTTGAACGTTTTCAGTGATAGAAAGCTCACTACTTTATGAGGTAGCACTTTACATTTTCAGCCACTTTCATTGTTAGAAATTTCTTTCTTACATTGACCCCAAATCTAGCTACACTCCTATCTATTTTTTCTAGTTTAACTCTCTAAATAAACACAGAATAAATTGACTCTTTCTTCCATATGACAGGCCTTCAAATATTTGAAGACAATTATGTCATTCCTAGTTCCTCTTGTCTTCAAGCCAAAACTCTCCAATTTCTTCTACCCCTACATGGTTTCCATATCTGCCATCCATTCTGAGGACTTTCACTAAATAGACTTGAATATATTAATAACTTTCTTATAGTGCTGGAAATTGGATATGATATCCAAATGTGATCTAACGGTGCAAAGTTGAACAGTTTTATCATAGATTTATCCACTACACTTAATTTAAAGCATAAAAAATATTGCATTATTTGTTTAATATCTTATATCACACTATTATATTGGATCATATTAAATTTAGGATTAATGATGGAAGGAACAATAGAAAAGCTTTTCTATTGTGAGTAGGATTCAGAGAGGAAAAGGATTCGATCATCTTTCTCCATGAGACCATTCTTAACAGGAACAACACCAAATCTTTTATTTTATTTTATTTTATTCTATTTTTTTTTTACTTTTCGGTCTTTAGCATTTCTGCATGCTTCAAATCACTCTGGGCTTTAACCTTCCTGGCATTATTCTTACAGGGCCATGCCACCTTTTTGTATTTGTCTTAGTGATGTGCCCTTCCTTTCACCTTTTGTAGCTGTTCTTTCAAAATCTCAGCTTATCAGAGAGTTGCTGAGACAGAAATATTAGTTCGTGAGAGGTTCCCATTTCACCCCATTTAAAAATTTTAATATTATCCTTAATTGTATTTTTAAGCCATATATAATTTTTTAACCAAAAATCTCTGGCTACAGGATAAAACCCATCATTTTCCTGAACTTTTTGAAATCAGATTTTTCACAGCATATGCTGCATGCCCAATGATGTCATTTCCTTCAATATTAAAAATTTCAAAATGATATGGATTTACAAGTTTTCTGCCATCCCCACAGCAACAACAAGTTCTTCCTTGTTGATGAGAAATAAATTCGGAGTAGCGTTTACTCTTTGTGCTTCTTTTACCTTCAGAAAGATTAAATTATCAGCAAAGAAAGTCAAGAATTTATCAGAAACTCCATTTTTATCTGATTTAGACATCACCCAACAACCTCGAAATTGAAATCCCATAACACAATCCTATTTTGCTTCTGTGCAAGTTTTGTGATTTATATTAGGATATCATCTCTATCCTCTGATGTGGTGGCACGCTTGCTTCTTTTCATTTTCCCTATTATTTTCAAAGAAATGGTCTCCATGGTGCTTGCACACTGTGAGTGAAGAAAACTTTGTGAAATAGCTGTAATTCCTTATCATATTCTAATTAAACATGTTATCTATATTTGTCAGATTAATCCACTGGAAAAAACTGAAATACTGATTTTAGTCTCCAGAACTCTTCAGAGATTCATTAGCTAATTCTACTGTTCACCAAGTTTTGTCAGATTAATTCCCAAGTTCAGAAAAGATCTTATGTTTGATCTTCATTGTCTCCCTCTCTTATTATAATATTCCTCAGTTTTAAAACATTTCACCTCTTAAATGTTTGCATGCATTTTCCACAATTAAAGGACATTTTAGTTGTTAGATACACAAAAGCTTTGAATATGAATTTACAGTAGTTAATACATATAACTTCTTATACTATTTCCTCCCACAGAATTGGAAATGGATAGTATTTTAGTAATGAAAGTAAAATCAAAGTATTCTTAAAAATCAAGATCCTCTTAAAGATTGTCATTCAAAATGAACCATTTAAGAAGGTTGTCATCATATCCCAAAAAAATGTCCTTACATGTCCCTTTGTAAATATTTTGACTGTTGATTTTACCCAATCCATTATGTTTAGAGAGTTTTTAAAAAATCTGGCACTTTGGTCAAGATATACCTTTTCATACATATTAACAAAAATATATAATTAATATAATAATATGTAATTTATTATGCAGATGAGGAACATGAGATGTAGATTTTTAAATTTTATTTACCTGTTAGGCACAAAATTAAGAGCTATACTAAAGATAGAACTAAAATCCTTTGTCCCAAGATATTTATTCTGAAAAAAAATTAGGAAATCTCAAAAAGCCAATCCATTTACTTTTATGTATCATGAAGGAATGAAGCAATTATAAAGTACCTATTATGTGCCAACCATGGTATGAAACACTTTATAAATATCATCTCATTTGATCTTTACAATAGCACTGAGGGGTTAGTGCTATTATTATACCCACTTTAGAGTTGAAGAAAATGTGATAAAGGTTAGATAATTTGCCCAAGGTCACACAGCTTATAAATGTTTGAGGCTGGATTTAAACTTGGGTCTTCCTGACTCCCAGCTAGGAGTTCTATCCATTGTACCACTTCATTACTTCTTTCCATACTTCATTAAATTTGCTTAATAGTTTAAGTGCTGAGAACAGCCTGTTAAAGCAGCAAGATCACTAGACTTCAAACTAGAGCGACTCACTTTAAATCCTTATTCCACCACGTTTCAGCTATACGACCCTGGCAACTCATTTGATTTCTCTGAGCCTGAGTTTCCTCATCTATAAAAATGAGGAGAGTCATCGCTGCCTCACACACTGCACAATATTGTTTTGGAGACAAAAAATGATCGTGTATGCAGAAAGAGCAGTCTGTAACTGTAAAACACTGTATAAACATAAGGTATTCTGATTCGATCTGTTATTAAGTTCTACGAGACACAGTATTATTCAAGTGCCCTGGGCACATAAATTATTACCCTGAATGACCCTTAGTTCAGAAAAACCAACAAAATAATAGGGGGCAAATAATGTCCATTAGGATCCAAACAATCATATAACCAGACAGCAGTCATTTTGTGCTTTCTCGAGTTTATAGCTATCAAGTTTTCTTTATCCCTTAAGTTGGGAAGGGGTGACAGTTTTGTTTTTAGGAAAATAACACTGAGAATTAATGAAGAATATTTCTACTCAGAATTCCCTAAAAGTACTTCAAAGGAATTCTCTTCAAAGATGAAAGGGGGCAGGGATCTCATTTCAAGGACCTCTATTGCAATAAAGTACTTAAAATATGGCATATGTCTCTAAGCACATAATGATTAAGTCAGTATTCTAACCATATTATTGGCAGTTAGGTGGTGCAGTGGATAGAGCACCAGGCCTGGAGTCAGGAGGGCTCTGGTTCAAATGTGTCCTCAGAGACATCCTAGCTATGGAACCCTTAGCAAGTCATTTAACACAATTTGCCTCTATTTCCTTATCTGTAAAATGAGCTGTAGAGGGAAGTGGCAAAGCACTCCTGTAACTTTGGCAAGAAAACCCCAAAATAGATCACAAAGAGTCAGAAGTGACTGAAAAACTACTAAACAACTAATCATATTATAGCATTAGATTTGAGCCTAAGAGCTTGAAGATATGAATCCTTGAAGGGTCGATAAAGATCCCACAAATGTGATATTAACCAATCAATCAATCAAAAAATTAATCAATAGACATTTGTTAAGCATCTACCATGTGCCAGGCATACCATGCTAGGCACTGGAGATACAAAAAAAAAAAAAAAAAAAAAAAAAGTAAAAAGGCAACCATGCCCTCAAGTTCCTTACAATCTATTAAAGGTATGTCTCAATAGAAAAGAGAAATTTGAAGGGAAAGCAGGAATAGGTTTCATAGAACAGATATGAACATGGACCTATCTTATCAAAGTGATATAATTATTGATATTATTCCATTCCTGACAATGACAGTTGCTAAGGCTGATGAGACATGATGTTAAAACCATCATGGCTACCCAATGGGTCTTCTCTCTTTGTCAAAAGAGCCATTTACCTCTCCTCCCATTTTTGTCTTCCTACTATCCATTATTTATCCTTAGTCCTTCTAATTACTGTGAATTGTTGCTCAGGTGTGTGATAACCCAGATAGTCAACCCCATCACATGCAATACTGAAATCATTCCAGAAGCATCCACGTACCTACTCAAGAAAGCTGGACACCATGTCTATTCAAATATAATACTTTTATGGACAGGGATTTTTCAAAAATTCTATTGCAATCAATGTAGTATTAATCTTCTAATGATAACGAATGTCTCCAAATTATACTTATTACCATAGTCAACTATTGGCTATGTTGTTGTTATATTTGCTTTTTTTTTAAAGTGGGGGAGTAGGGTGGAAGTTTTTAAGGTCCACTTATTAAGGCACAGCATTTACCGCTTGAGATTCATAATCCTGGTTACTAAAAAACCAAATATTAACATTATCTATATCCAATTATATTTTTATAAATAAATTAAAGTAATGTTAAATATTTCCCAATTATACTTTAATCTGTTTTGGGCAGCAGGTCCATGTACTTCACACCTATCTGGCTTAGAGCATAAAAAGTTTAAGAGATTTGCCAAAGGTCATTCAGCCAGTAGGTTGAACTCAAACCAGATTTTCCTGATTTAGAATCCAGCTTTCTATCAATTATATTCCGATGTTTCCTGTACTACCATTTGCTGTTGCAAAGATGCACTAAAAAGTTACAGTATGAATCATATGGGCAAAAATATTTTTTAAATTTTATTTCATTTTCCCCAATTACATATAAAAACAGTTTCAAACATTTTAAAAAGAATTTTGAGTTTTGAATTCTCTCCCTCCCAACTCTCTTCCTGTCTCTACCCCCAGATGGTAATCAATCTGATGTCGATTTTACATGTGTAATCATGTAAAACATTTTTCCATATTAATTATTTTGTGGAAGGAAACTAAAAAAAAAACAAAATTAAAAAAGAAAGTGAAAAATGTTTGATTTGGTCTGGATTCAGACGCCATCAGTTCTTTCTCTAGAAGCAGATGGCAATTTTTTTTTATTTTTTTATTTTATTTTTAAACCCTTAACTTCTGCGTATTGATTTATAGGTGGAAGAGTGGTAAGGGTAGGCAATGGGGGTCAAGTGACTTGCCCAGGGTCACACAGCTGGGAAGTGTCCGAGGCCGGACTTGAACCTAGGACCTCCCGTCTCTAGGCCTGGCTCTCAATCCACTGAGCTACCCAGCTGCCCCAGATGGCAATTTTTATCAGGAGTTCTTCGGGATCTTATTGCTGAGAATAGCTAAGTTATTCATAGTTGTTCATTGTACAGTATTCCTATCACTGTGTACAATATTCTCCTGGTTTTGCTTACTTCACTCTGCTTTAGTTTGTGTAAGTCTTTCTATGTTTTTCTGAGCTCCTCCTGCTCACCATTACAATGATATCTTACAGCTTACTCAGACATTTCCTAATTGATGGGTATCCTCTCAGTTCCTACTCTTTGACCTCACAAAAAGAACTACTTTAAATATTTTTATACATATAGGTCCTTCTCCCCCCCCCTTTTTTATCTCTTTGGGATACAAACCTAATAATCATATTTCTGAGTCATATTGTGAGGAAGATTAGTTAGTAATTAATTAAGTATTAAGGTTGGACCTAGCAGGAAGGGCTGGAGCATTCCAAGATGGAATGAAGGAGCAGGAAGTTGCTTGTGCTCTGAGAGAGACTCCATTAGTGGTTGGCACAAACTGTTGCTAGCCCTGGGAGATCTCAGAGTTAAGGACACCCTGCATCCTGATTCCCTGGGATCCCGAGTGGTGGAGGTTTCAGCAAGTGGACAAGACCTGCAGAGCTGCACCAAGTGGAGAAGGGGTTTGGGATCTGGTGGACAGCATCTCAAGCACACTTTATTTGGATACCTTGGACCACCTTGGCTTTTGGCATTCTGAGATCATCTGTGGATTACCCTGAGAAACCCTCAAAGCCACACACAGGCCCTTTAGCTGTGCTGGTCAAATCTGGCTGGAACCAGGTTTGAAGCAGCCCCCCAGAGACTCCAGAACAGCTCCTTTATGCCCAGCCTGGCCTAGGTCAATTAGTATTAGAGAAGTCAAGTCCTCCCCTTGCCCTGTGGTTTTGCCCATTAGGTTCTAGTGTAGAATTTCCTATCCCACCTTTATTTAGTTGAACATAATTAAAACTGTTAAAACCTTTTACCTTGCCTGCTGGCTTCAAAGACTCTGGCCTAGTGGTGACAGTTGGCCAACAGCCATTCTTGTCAGTTAGGAGCAGCTTAGCTGTGTACTCTGGTCTCCCTATCCTGGTCCTGTCTCTCCTTCAACCCAGTGTGTGTACCCACAACCATTAGGTTATATTTTAACATCCCTGGTGCCCATCTCTTTTACAGTCAAAGGGTATGCACTGTTTTATAACCCTTTGGGCCTAAGTCCAAATTACTCTCCAGAATAACTGAATCATTTCACAACTCCCACAATAGAACAAAGGTGTTTCGATTTTCCCAGATCCCCTCCAAGTTTTGTCATTTTCCTTTTCTGGCATAATAGCCAGTCTGATAGGTGTGAGGTGGTACCAAGTTGTTTTAATTTGCATTTCTCTAATCAATAGTGATTTAGAGCATTTTTTATGACTGTAGAGAGCTTTAATTAGTGAGTCTAAGAACTGCCTGTCCATATCTTTTGACCCTTTGTCAGTTGAGGAATGACATATTCTTACACATTCAACTCATTTCTCTATCTATTTGAGAAATGAGGCCTTTATTAGAGAGACTTGTTGTTTGCACCACTATAATTACTGTGTGCTGCTCTCCATCCTACTTTCCTGTTTATAGTTTCTGATAATTGAGGGGCGGGGGGGAGAAAGGAAGGAAGGAAGAAAGGAAGGAGGGGAAAAAAATAAAGGAAAAGCATTTATTAAGATAAGGTTTGATTATATTGCACTGGAGATACAAATACAAGTAAACAAGCCAGTCTTGGGCTTTAAGAAACTTTTATTATAATAAAGGAAGATAATACATGTAGTGGAGATGGCCAGGAAGTGGTATTGTTGGCTAACAACTTTGTAAGATGAGTTGAAAGTTCACTAGTTTGAGGCCTAGGTTCCAGGACCAAGAATCTTCATTCCAATGGGAAAAGGACAAAGAAGAGACTAGAGTGCAGTCAGTATAAAATGCTGCAGTGGGCCTGAGACTAGATAAGAAAAAAGTTTACCATTCAGAGCCCAAGTTCTCAGGTGAAGGAGTTCAAATTTTGGTGAAAGGACACTAGAGTACAGGCTTGAAGATGATTGGAAAATGGCATGTTGGATCTGAGACTGCATAAGATAAACTAAAAACTTTCCATAGTCCCTGGAATAGAGGTCTAGTTTATGGTGAGAGCAACATGAAGAGAAGACTGGAATATAGGTAGCATGGTTTGGATATGGCCAGGAAGTGCTGTCATTGACCAAAATGTTTCTTGAATGTTCTTTCAAGAACACATTACAAACTACATACCGCATACACACATGCATGAATATATATCTTATAATCTAATCAGATATTGCTTGGGACCAAAAGAACAATTATCCAGGTAATCACTTCTTTATTCACCTGACTTGACTATAAAAGACTTCTGTCTGTTTCCAGAAATCAGGTCCAGTGTTCAAAGTATAAAGATTTGGGGCAAAACAGTCAAAATGCTAATGCGATCTTAAGATAAATTATTAGTATTTGTCTAGAATGTTAAAGATTATGGCCCCACCATACTTTGACCTAAATAGACCACATCTATATTATGTTAAGCTCTAGATGCTTCATTTAAAAATAGAGATCGACAAGTTAAAGGACATACTGCATTTTAAAAATAACTATTGTATACAAAGCGATAGAGGCATAAAGATAAAAATGAAAAATAGACTTTCCTGCTCCTAAGGAGCTTATATTTAATTGGGGAATGTGCTATGCCCATGCACACACACACACACACACACACACACACACACACACACACACACACATGGATTTTAAATTATGGAAACCTGTTTATACATAATTATTTGCACATTGTCTTCCCCACCCTTAGAGTATTAGCTCAATGAGGTTAGGGATGCTTTTGTCTTCCTTTCAATCCCAAGCCCTTAAAACAGTGCCTGGTACATATCAAATACCTAATCAATGTTTATTGTTCACTTGAGTATGAGAAAATATTAACAAGTGGGAGGAGGGGGCTCCAGAAAGACCTGGAATCAGTGGCGTCCTCTTGAGGCATGATGCAAACTCAAGATTCGAGAATTAAAAGTGAAGAAGGAATGCCTTCCAGGCAAGGTCAACCTGGACAAAGCACAAAGAAGAGACCTGAAATGGAATTCCACAGCTGGGGAACCCCAAGTAGACCAGTTTGTATAGAAACATATGCAAGCAAATAATGGATAGTATTCCTGGAAAGATTACAACCAAGTTGAGGGAGTACTTTCTCTTAGAGGCAACATAAAGAAAATCTTAAATCATATTAAAGATTGTCTTAGAGAAAGATTTGATCTGTTTTGTTTGTTCTCAGAGGAGAGGACTGGAATAAGTGGAAGTTGTATTCTGTGTAATGAAAAAACTCCTGAATATTAAATGAGGTGTTTTGGGAGAAAATAAATTCCTTATCAATGGAAATTGTTAAGCAGAAGCCGAATGATCATTTGTCAAGAAAGTTGTACCCAATAAGAGCTTTCTTAGATTATATGAGGTTCCTTTGTATTCTTAGATTATGAGTATCTAAAATTTACCCCCTCCCAAATATCCCACAAACTCTGAACATAATTCTAGAAGAGAATCTATAAGAATATTTTCAGTAATGGTAAAATAATTGAGTTGCCTCAAGGTTATTACAATGAATGACCATACTTAACTGGACCAATATGTTAAAAAAATTAATTCATATGTTTTGATAGTGATGCTTCTTGGACATATAGACTTGCTATACCAATGTATTTCCATGGTATTGTTGACTATAATAGAAAAATTTCCTAAGAACTTTATTCTTGAACCTAATAGCAAGACCTAGAGTTGGCTGGCAAAGGGGTAAGAGAAGATAATGGTTAAGGAGTAGGAATCACACTAGGGAGTTGGCTTATTTAGTACTTCTATTCCACCAATTTCCCAATATAAATATAAAACAAGATAATTAAAAGTTAAAACATAATTTAAAAGTTAGGAGGAATAGAAGAATAGAGGTTCCTGGGCATTTGACACAAGTTAGTTATTGCATTTCTTATTTAATGCAGCACTGATCATTAGAGATCAAGAAAAATGCCAGCTATCTAGTCTGGTCAGTGATGTTTATCTTTGATGGATTCTGGCAAGGACGGAAAGGAAGGTTAGGGAAAATTATCTCACATAATTAGGGTGCACAAGTATACATTTATACAAAGAAAGGATGAGGGGATAAAGAGAGCAGCTGACACTTTAACTTCACTATCATCTAAACTGGTAAAAGGAAGGAAGAATACATGCACATATGTGCACACAGAGTTAGTACAGAAATACATTTCACTCAAGAGGGAAATAAGAAAGAAAAGGAGAAAGGGGAAATTAGAAGGATGGTAAAATAAATGAGGAACTAGTCTTGTTATGTTGATAATAACAGATATTTTGGGGAAGCAGATAATTATTCCAGGGCCAGTAACCTTCAAGTCACTTCTTTTCACCAACACTGACTGACAGGCTTCAGTGAGAAAGGAGGGGGTTACACACTCCTGGTTCTCAAACCCCTCCCCCCAAGCAGTTGATTTTCAGTTGGAAAATGGAGACTGACTGAGGTACTTCTGGTAAGTTTCTGTTGAAGTTGAACTTCAATGATGTTCCCTTTCTTTAACTTATATCCCTCACAGGTCTGATAGAGGAATAAGTAGAAACTAGTTATCTAAATGTTGAGGACTGAGATGGATCTGATCTTCTTAAAACTGGCAGCTGAGTATTCAAGCTAGGATGGTAACTATGAGCTGTGAGTATCCCCAAATAATTTCCAGACACAGATATTGAAGGTAAAGCTTATATTAAGAAGTAAAGGGTAAAGGTAGAGGGGATGATCAGGTTTAGAATGAGGGAGAGGATAACCCTGATCTGTTAGGTTGAAGCTGCCCTTCCTCCCCTCCCCCCAAGAGGGGGTAAAGGCACTTGGCTAAATTGGCTCTCTTGCTAATAGTAAATATATCTAATCACTAAATAATTGTTGTATTGATGTTGATAAGGACTAAAAGGACTAACCCTATTAAACAGGCTAATTCCTGAGTAAAAACCAAGATGGCTTAGCCACAATGGCCACTCAGGTGAACCCCCAACTCAGGAGCAGTAAGCAGTCTGCTCTGCTCACCTCAACCCCCAGAAAGCAACTGACTAAACCCTTCTCAACTGTCCCCTCACCCAAAGTTCTCCAGGGGGGGGTCCCCTGGAATTCTCGGTGAGGCTGATCCTGTATTTTGCAGGGATTCCATGCTGCCATCCTCTACATTACAGTCTTAAGCATAATAAACTCATAAGTATGAGCAAAAATATTGATAGCTCTTTGGATATGGTAAAGAATGGGAATGTGAAGGGGTGCCTATAAATTGGGAAATTAATAAGCAAGTTATAGTATTTAAATGTGATAGAATACTGTTATGTTATAAGAAATGAAAAAAGAGATAGTTTCAGAGAAACTCAGTAAAACTTGTATGAATTTATTGTGAAAGAATTCTTTACTTTATTGTCTATCCAGAGTTAATACTAATTTAAGTACCTTCACTTAATACTTCCCTAGACTGGACAGGATTAAGTCGCCCTTGTCTACTTTTGAATTGAATCAAAAAAAGATTAAACACCCTACATAGTACTAGGTGAAAAGCTAACAAGGTACTTAGAGAATTCACATTCTTAGAAATTCAATCAAATCAGGAAAATGTGAACCTTTTTGATGAGAACTTAACCTTCAGAAGGTCAGAAGTCCATCCAACAAACACTGCCCCCTTGGCAATGCTAGACAATTTGGAAACTGTGATTAGCCCCTGTGAAAAGGGGAGGGGACAAGAAGTCACCATAAAAAGCATGCCCCAAACTCCTTCAGGGCAGATTGTCTTTGAGAAGATAATCTGAAGAGATTGTCTTCTGGAAACAGCTTTAGATAGTCTTCCAGGAAGCTTCACTGGAGATTACAGCTTAGATCATGGGCTAGGAACTTGGCTTCTACTTGGACTCTGACTCTTGAATTACTTCATTGGGTAAGTAAAAGGCTGACCCCTTTCCTAGCTTCTAGAGAGACTAGCTTCCATCTTGGAGGAGGCCATGTGGTTACTCACTACCATTCTTCCTGGTTGAGAGCTAATTAATCTCTGCCTGAATTAAGCACACCTCTCCAGGTTGATAGGATAGATAACTTCTCTATCCTCCTCACATTTCTCTTCTTTATTGTTTTCTCTCTATTTGTAAATATTTGTAAATATATTTCTGACTCAAGATATAATAAATACTGGTGATCACATAATTTCATATAATCATCGTCCAACCATTAATTTTAACATTTACATTATGCAGAGTGAACTTAACAGAATCAGGACAATTTATATAATGACAATAATATAGTAAAAACAAACAGCTTTGAAAGGTTTAAGAATTCTTATCAGTGCAAGCACTAACAATGATTTGAGAAGTCTAATGATGAATTATGCTACACATATCCTGATAGGTAAAGTACAAGAATACAAAATGAGACTTTAAAAAATATGACCAATAAGGAAATTTGTTTTGATTGTCTATACAAAAATGTTTGCAATGATTTATTTTTATTTAGTTCTCATATATTTGGAGAAGCAGTACTTGGGGGAAGAGTGAGAAGGAATATTTTAATGATTGAAAAAAATAGAATATAACTTTTCAAAAAGCCAAAGAGAAAGTTGACTGAACAGTGAGGACAGGGAGAGAATGATATGAAACCTCTTTGAACGACATAAAAGATATTCAGTTAAAATCTAGTTTTACATCCCTGTTCTTTACTTGTAACTCCCTGTGCCAGTAGCATTAAAAAAAAAAAAAGATATTCTCAAGAGGAAAGGCTGAATCATGTTTCCTGCAATTATCATATGTATTGTAAAACTTAACAGGTGTAGGAGTGGTGTTGCTCTTCTTATGATGGTGAGCAGGCATAAAGGTGTCAGTCACTCTTATTCTCTCGTACCCATCTTTTGGGGGGCTCAATTATTGCTCACTTCTCTAGCCACTCCTTCTAAGAAGTAAAAGACTCCCTCTCAATTTTTGCTTTGAATAATTATTTTACAAAATCTTTATGACTTTCATTTGCTAAAAAGACAACACAAACTATTAAATCCTAAGAGTAAATAAAATATTGAGAAAAATAATCATCTCAAGAGGGAAAAGTGTAGAGCGATAATAGGCTAAAAAGATCTCAAGAGAGAGTTAGAAAAAATGAGTGAAAATAAATGAAAAGTTGCCTTATATGGATAGTCTGGATCAGTTGCAGCAACTGTAGGATCCAACTAAGAAACCATTTGTGAATGAGTTCTCAACATCACCTTGTATATGAAATTTTAAACTTGAGCTCTCATGGCTGCAGCCTCTCTGCAGAATCCATGGCTACCATCCAACCATGGCTTCTTTCTCTTGCATCTCTTTTGGCTTCTTCCTTTTTATATTCCAGAATCCCAATGGATTCAGAAGACTAACATTGATGCGAATCAACATTTCTACCAATTTTCTGGCCAGGAAAGCCAGGGTGGTGGGATAAAGGAAGATTTCTGCCTGAAGGCAGTAAATATACATCTTAATATCCTGATCTCCTTGTCAGTGTCTGGAGGACACAATGGCCAAAATATTAAGTTTTGGTGTTTTTTTTTTTTTTTTTTTTTGCTACTAGTCCAGAAAATAAATAGTACAAATTAAAGGATAATAGACTAAAAGCTATAGCAAAGTAAGTAGAGTGATGGAGGTCTATTTCCCTTATTCCATTTCAGTTTATGTAATTATATAAAATAACAGATATAACAGAAAATATGATATTAATATGCTAATGAAGCATTGTGTTATCTCTTTGAAAAGGGAGAAAAAATTCTTTCTATTAGAATGGGATAGATTGGAATTAAGATGGAATATTGATACTAGCAGGCCAAAGATTTGCCACGTATTTCATAGCCAATAACAATAATAATCACATTTACATTGTACTTTAAGGTTTGTAAAACAAAATGCTTAACAAATTATCATCTCATTATGCCCTCACAACATTATTGAGAGATAGAGATAGATGCTATTATTATTCCCATTTTACAGAGAAGAAAATAGGGTTAAGTGACTTGTTCAGAGTCATACAACAGTTAATAAGTGTTTGAAGCTGGATTTGAATTCAGGTTTTTCTGACTCTAAACTCAGTATTCTATCTACTACTACACATAGCTGCCTTTACAAAGCTAAAACTGCTAGGCCTAGAGAAAGTTAAGGATCAAAAGAAGAAGTAGTTTTCTTCAGTGTGACCCCCTCAACTTTTATCAGAGGACAGCAAGTGGGAAGAGGATTTTATCTTTCTCCCTTACTTCATCAGTCATGGAAGTTCACAATAGATCTCCTACTGAACCAATAGGAGATACTTCATTAAACAGAGAGTGGAGAAAGAAACAGTCTCCTAATGGGGACCAGGAAGCAGCTTTAAACACCATGACCTTGGCAGAAGAGAAGAGAGTCAATTGTAGATTCAAGAGAACATTAGTCCTGGCAGCTGGTAAGTGAGCTAAAGAGAGAAAAAAGCACAGACATCCCAGCAGAGCAACTTGCCCAGCACAGATGCTTTACTGAGAGGGAAACAACATGAGATCTCCTTGGGAAAAGAAAACAGAAAGCTCTCTAATCCAGGGGACTGGAGTTCCCTTGGCCAAATTTGTTCTCTATCTGAAAGCTTCACTACTGATATACATACTGGAAGTTACACTTACACTGGTACTTTGTGGATTTTGGAAGTAATGTGCTTCAGATTGATAGGAGGAATGTCTGGTAGCTAGTGTTTCTTACTATACTGTCTTAGAAAAAACCCTTTGCCTTGCTCTAATTGCCTCTTCTGACTGACTATTTAAGGTAAGAATACTATTAGGACTCAAATATATAAAGAACTGAGTTAAGTTTATAAGAAAACAAAACGTTTCCTGATTGACAAAAAAAAAATGGTCGAAGTATATAAGCAGGCAATTCTCAGATGAAAAAATTAATACTATCTTTAATCATATGAAAAATTGATCCAGATAACTATTAATTAGAGAAATGGAAACTAAAATAACTCTGATGTGCCTTTCACACCTATCAAATTGGCCAATCAAATGTTGGAGAGGATGTGGGAAAATTGGTACACTAAAGCACTGTTGGTGGAGTTGTGAATTTATCTAACCATTCTGGAAAACAATTTGGAATTATGCCAAAAGGGCTATAAAACTGTTCATATATTTTGATCCAGTAATACCACAACTAGATCTAGATCAAAGATAGGGAGATTGGGCAAGTAGATCATTTCAGCTTTTTTTTTGTGGTGGCAAAGTACCAGAAACAGAGTCCAATTGGAGTATGACTGAACAAGTTGTGGTATATGGTAATGAAAAACCATTATACCATAAGAAATGACGAATTAGGTGAACACCAAAAAAAATGGTTATTATAAATTGCATTGACATGTAAAAAAAGAATACAATTAAGGGTTCATTTCTGGAGTAGTTATTCAGAAGGTATTTTTGAACCTGGAAGTGGTTGTCCCTCTAGGGCAGGGGTCAGCAACCTTTTTGGCCGTAAGAGCCATAAACACCACATTTTTTAAAATGTAATTTCGTGAGAGTTATACAGTGCTCACAGTGTGCGCTCCTGTAACAGCGCCTGAAAAAAAATTGACTTTATGGCTCCTGCAAAAAGAGCCATATCTGGCCCTCAAAAGAGCCAGATATGGCTCGAGAGCCATATGCTGACCCCTGCTCTAGGGATTCAACCTGAAAATTTGTGAGTGCCAAGTTGATGAGGTAGCTTCTGGAAGGGATATTCACAAAATAATAACAAAATTATCTTTGAAAAATAGATGGAAAGGGAAAGAGAGAAAGAGAAATTAAAAGAATATGAAACACCACAAAGGGTAAAATTTCTAAATATCTTAACTTCTCTTTCTGTGCAATTCTTCTCATTCCCCATATGCCCATCCTTTATACAAGGAAGAATTCAGTACCCTCACACTTACCTCTAAATATCAACATTCCCTCTTATTCCCATTGCATATCACATGACCTGCCTTTTCTAAAGAAGATAATCTCTAGCTCCAACTCTATTCCCTATCTATTCCATCTCCTCTCTTATCAAACTATCTTGTTAATCATTAAAGCACAGAATTTAAATGAATCTTAAACATTATCTAGTAAAAATCCTTGTCATTATTCTATATTTATTGAGCAACTTAAGGTTTACAAAACACATTCCTTACAACAATTCTGTAAAATAGCTAATCTAAATATTATTATTATCTCCATTTTAGAGATGAAAAAACTGAGGCCACTTCTCCCTACCAGAAAGAGTCACAGTGAACCTGAAGTTGCCACAGTCCTTGGTTGACTGCCTTTCGGTAAACATTTCAGGTGCTGCCGCAGCTATTGACAATCCTGGCTTCCAGGAACCATTGCTTCTGTTGTCATTCATCTTTGACTCTCAAAAGGATCTGTGATGGAACCTCCAGTTCTCTGAAACTTACTTAGTCACCTGAACACACCCATTCTAGAATACTTAATGGCATAGAATCAAGACAGAACAACCAGGAGAACAAGAAAAAATAGGAGGCAGTCATAAACTCAAAGTCACCTTGTTCCAATTCAGCTCTTAAGGAAATAGCTCAAATATTCCTGTCTGACTGAAAGCCATAAAGGGAAAGCCATAAGGCTTTCATTCCCTTCATATATACTGTGCTCATTCTTAGTAATCCTTGAGTCGTCAATTTTCCCAGCTTTGAAGTCAATTAGAAGAGAGATCAGAGCACATTAATACCTTAAAATGGGTTAAGACTTAGTTTATCAGATCATTTTCTGACAGCAGGGTTAAGACGTTTAGAAAGAAAAGTGCATTTAGAATTGGGAGAGAGGGTCTTAGACCCCAACTCTGAAACCAAGAATACAACCATAGGCCACCTAGCACCATACAAGCCCCTCATTCACGCATGACCAGAGACAGGCTCATCCAAAACTTCTCTGTGGTCTCTTGGACTGAACCCAGCCAGGGACTATCTGCCCATGCTTCAGGGACTGATCTCCACTGGCCAATCTCCAATTATTCCATGTAGAATCAAAGAGGCATCCATACATTTCAAAGAAGAAGAAAAAACAAGAGTCAAAAAGAAAGCGTTTAGTTCATCGGATGCCTAAAACAATGGAAAGGGAAGAGAAGACCAGAATGTGGAAGAGTGGAGGCAGGAGGATGCTGCCATTAGAACACCCAGATCTCTTGCTTCTGGAAGCTTTGAAGTTTTTTCAGCAGTGTGTACTGATTTTGCAGCAGGCAGGGCAGAGCAGGTCTCAGGCACAGGGCTCAGCTCAAAGCTATTTGGGGAAGTGGGAGGGGGTCAGGGTGGGGAACACTGGGTCTGTGCTTAAATAAGGTTTTCTGCCTGTGCATAAATTTATTCAGCACAGCTAGCTGACTGTGAAACCCAGTCTTGACCTGGAAATATGTAGATTAGGTCTTTGATATTCCGTAATTGAAACTTTAACAAAAAAACAACAAAAAAAAAAGCCCATAGATCTCTCCAGATAAAGTGGGGCAGGTCATTAGCTCCACCCATATCTCCTCTCTCCCCTTGTTAGAGCAGCGGGCACTTGGGGAAAGGTCGCCATCACCAAAGGGGCAGGGGAAATAAGATTTGATCTGCTTCTGCTTAGAAGATGAGGTGCAAAGGCCTTCAGTCAGCCTTGAATGTGATAAAGGGCAAGGCTTAGACTAGCCGTGAAATGCATTACTAAAAAAGGCCCTGGGCTTGACTTCTGCTTATGGAAGACAAATCCACTAGTGGATTACCTGAAGATATATGAGTCAAAACTGCCAACCAGAGAGAGCCTGTTGGAAAGTATTGTTTAGGTTTGAAATGTCTCGTAGGGAGAGAAAAACGACTCTCCTGGCAGAGGATGTCAGAGAGGAAGGCAAGACCAAGGGCCCTTGTGCTTAGTTTGTCCATGCCAGGGTGCCAGTGGGGGATGGGGCCATGAAAAGCAGGGCGATTTGTAATTAAACCCAGAGAGTAGACTGTGAATCTTCTAAGCAGGAATGGAGGCAGCTGACTTTGCCCCACGGGATTGAGACTTCACTACAGCAGCATCCACACAATAACATTATTTTTCCTCTTTAAATAAGATGTACATGAATGTTCACTTGCACCCAATTACGGTAATGCATGATTTCCATAAAATTAGCTTCCCCCGCTTAATTATAGTCATCTCAGGAATGAGGAGGAAAGGGCATCTTCTTTCCCACATTACTTTGCTTAACTCGCCTGCCTCTTCCTGAAAGATAACTGGTGCGAGCTCACATAAAAATATACTTCACAGTCCCTGGATTTTGCAATACATTTTCTTTGCTTCTGCTAGGATTATGTGTTATCTGAATCGTCAATGTCTTTATCTAGTCCAGGCAAAAGGAAACTGATTCTTCTGAAATTTGGATGGGGATAAACTGGCTGGCTTTGTAGCAAAGATCCAGGTTTCAGAAGCTTTGCATACAAGGCAAAGTTTAACCCTCCAGTAAGGAAACAGGCAGAGGGTGAGGCGATATCTAGGGCTCCTGTTTTCCAGAAGCAGCTAAGAAAATTTTGTCTTCAAAGGACTAGCCAAAGCTGCTTTGAAAACAAAATGATTAAAGGCTGCCTCTTCTCTCATCCTACATCAGACACATTTCGGCACCCCTGCCTTTCACTACAATACAGGAAGACGATTTTTCTCTGAGCATCACTTCAGATTGCATGTTAACTTGGAATTAAAAGTGAAGTCCACCACAACCCACACCAAAGGATTTTTTTCCCACCTTTGTCAGACGGGGTGCCAAAACCAGAACTGAAGAGGATTCACAGGGCTGGCAAAGAAAGAAAGTGATTGAAGGCAATAAGACCTAGCATCTGTATTTCATCGTTTTCAGTTCAGTGGTAATGGGAGAATGCTTCTCCTGGAAGTCTGGCCTAAAATACCCCAAGGGGACTACTTGCTATTGCCAGCACACCACAAAGACAGATATCTCCTTGTACAGCATGATCAGACTGCTTCTTACCTTCACAGGAAGAACGGTTCTTTAACAAAACAACAACGAGCATTTTATTATGCTCCTACTATGTGTCAGGTACTGTATGTACTAAGCTCTTTAAAAACATTACATCATTTGATCCTCATAACAACCCTGGGAGTTAGATGCTATATCATCATCTCAATTTTATAATTTGAGAAACTGAGGTAGATACAGAGGTTAAGTGACTTGCCAGGGGTTACACGGATAGTATTTGGAATCCCTAATACTTAGCATAAATCTACACACATAGTAAGTGCTTAATAAAGGTCAGTTGACTGTGGTCAAACATGCAGAAATGGGTGAAGAGAAATGACTCACTGAATGCTACTTGGCAAAGAACACATAGCTGTTCTGGGCCTCATGATGCTTTGGTGTATAAATCTGAGATTGTGACTTCACTTTGCCACTCAGACAGCAAGGTGGTACAGTGGATAGGGCATTGGACTTGGAGTCTAAAGGTCAAATCCTGTTTAGACATTTACCAGCTGTGAGACCTTGGGCAAGTCTCTTAACTCCTCTGGGTCTCAGTAATGAGAGGGTTAGATGCAATTGCTTCTAAGGTCCTTTCCAGTTCTAAATATACAATCCTACAAAACTACCACAAAAGGCTTTCCTCTGCTTGATGTTATAGTGCTCTTTGCCCTCACTCTGGCAACTCATGGTTGCCCTGAAATATGAAGAAGTTTTTAACTTTACTTGATCCCAAGCTAGCGCCAAAAAGATGGTCTCGAATATCTCAGTCCATATATCCCCTCCCCCCTACCCCAAAAAAGAGGTTGAGATTTTCAAGGAGAGGAAGCTCCAATATTAAAATAATCTGGCCTGTGATGTCCCTAAAATCATAGCACTGATCAAGAATGTTCCCACAGATCCAGAGCAGTCCTTTGAGCTCCAATAGAATGATCTCAATCAGGAAATTCTCAAGGGATTTGAAGTTCAGAGAGGTTGAATCCCATCCTCTATCAGCTGCGCATTCTGAGTCCTACCTTTCTAGTATCCAATGGATGATGGAGTCCAGGGTTAATGTCTAGCTTCCTAGACCTTAACAAGCCAAAATGTACATTTAACCTATTTTCATACAAGAAAATGGGATAATAGGACATTGTGTTCCTGATCCAAGCCTTGATGTTTGCTTTAACAGAAATGACCACAAACACCACTTAAAATCATTTACATTATATGTCTATACAGTGGGAAATGTTCTATAATTTTCATGAATTAAACAAGGTAACTCATTAAATGATAATATGAGAAGCAGTGTTGTATAACAAAGAAAAATGGACTTTGAATCAGGAAATCATAGTTCAAACCATCTACCTACCTATCATTTATTGCTTTTTTGGGCAATTGGCTTAGCTTCTCTGGAACTCAGTTCTTCATCTTTATAATGATGATAAGGTTTCTACCGCTCACTTCACAAGAGAGTTGTAGAGATAAAATGAGATAACCAACATTCACTAAATATCTACTATATACCAGCCAATGTTCTAGATGGGTAATGGCAAACCTATGGCATGGGTACCAAAGATGGCATGCTGAGCACTCTCTGTGGACACTTGACTGCCCTCCCTCCCCACCCTCCGCCCCCAGAGTTAATTACTAAAAAGGCAGAGGGACTCTGGCAGAGCTGCTTCCCTCTCCCTCTCCACCATGCCTGATGACATTTTTTCACATCACCGACCCCTCTGTCCAGCAGCCCAATGGGAGTGCTTCCTCCCTCCACTGTGTGGGGTAAGGGAGCACTCAGCACACAGTGTGGTAAGGGAGGCAAACCATTTGGTCTGGGGGTGGAGTGGGGAAAGGGCCTGGCACTCCATCTCTAAAAGGTTCCCCATCACTGTTCTATACATTGAGGATGCAGAGATTAAGGTGACATCACCCATGTCCTCAGGAAGCTTACATTCTCCTGGGAAGATAAAACACATAGTTGAGTGGTATTCCTAGAAAGAAGTTTATCTCTAAGTAGTCATAAGGATTGTGATCATAAATATAAAGTAACTGTTGACATAAAGTTGTGTGGTATGGTTAGAGTGTAGCACAGTATTATAAAAATATGTTATTATTACAAAAGTATACTTAATATATAAAGGGGAGAAGAGTAAAGGGAGTAGCCCAGAGGGATGTACTACAAATATAATATAATAGCAAATTGCATGCTATACAAAGTTTTAAGTAATAGCTTAAAGAGGTTTTTGGAACACCTTGAATTATGTGTGTGTCTGTGTGTGTTGTGCGTGTGTGTGTGTGTTTCTTGACTCTTGCCTGCTTTTTGTTTATTTGGTTTGTTTGTTTTTACTTCTATGAATCAGGACATGAAAGCACATATTCATCAGGGTCATGGAATTTCAGGAGGCCTTCTCGGGAGTTTTCACAAACATCTTTCAGGATAATTTTGAGAAGACTTAGGGCCACTCGATGTCTTTTTTGAGAAATTGATCCAGAAATTGCTGCCTTCTTTTCTCGTTGCAAACTTCCCTCTAGCAAATGTTGTCATTGAAGAGATCAAGTTGTTGATCATTCTGCTGCCTCCGAAACTGAGAATCTTTCAGCTCTCTTGTTCAGTCTTCTCATCAACACTCGTAGCTTCATCTTGCACCCTGATGTTACATAAGGTATAACTTTAAAATTCATTACCTATCCTTTATTTGCACTGAATTTTTCATTCTTTGCTCCCCTGTTGCCTGATGCTTCAGTGTCAAAAAAGGCATCAAAGCTTTGCTTTGAATAGAAGTCCAACTCAAAATCACCCTGCACTGAATTTGATCCCAAATCTACAAAATCAAAAATTCCATCCTACCCTAACTAATAGGTCCTTATACATTAACTTTAATTCAGTTTAATACATGTTTTTAAGTGCCTCCTTCAAAGAATTATGATAGGAGCTGGGGATCAAAAAGTTAACAATAACAGAATCCCTGATTTCAAAGAGCACTCCTAAACATGGGGAAGAGGGAAAGTTGAAGTGAAGGAGACAGGTGAGTCATGAATAAAAATAATTGCTAATTGAACTGTAGGGGATTACATTTATTAAGCACCTGTATGGAAGGGGAAATGGGGATACAAATATGACTAATGACAAAATAATTGCCTTTATAGAGATTTTTGTCCAATGTGGTGATATGTAAAAAAAAATAAATAAGCATAAAATGTTAAAAGATAAATGTAAATGAATAGTAAAAAAAATGAGACTGAGAGCTGGGACAGGAAATTTTTGTTTTACTGAGAGAACTAGGGAAGGTTTCATAATGCGAAGATCCTTAAGCTTTACCTTAAACAAAAGAAAGGATTTCACCAGGGCTGCAGAGAGAGAATCCATTTCAGAAATGGAGAGTGGAGAAATGACTGCTCAGAAATTTGCAAATGTTCAGAGGTAGAAGAGAGAATGTTATGGTTGAAGAACAACTTAGAGTTCACTGCATGTGAAGAGGAATAGATTTAACTACAAGTAGAGTGTAAGATAGAATCCAGGGCTAAGAAGGTCCTAAATGATAAATTAAAGAGTTTATATTTAGTCCTTTAGGCAATGAGGAGCTATTGATAATTTATGAACAAGGGAATGATATAATCAGATTTGTAAGTAAGATAACAAAAATCTAGAGTAAGGAATATAAGGGCAATGTAGCCAGCTCCAGTGTCGATAAATGCCTATAGGGGAGTGTATATGCTCCTATCATTAGGTGCCAAAGAAATGTACCTAAATTACTAAAAATTTTGTTAAGGAGGAACAAAGTGATTGGAAAAGATAAAATTTGATGTATATGTTTCTGTGGCATACATGAGGCTGAGTAACAAAGGAGCTGAAATAACCTTAAGCAATTGGAAGCCTAATAGAATAAAAATATTCATCTTATTAAGGAAGAGGTCCTCCAAGAGAACAGCAACTCTTCAGGGAAAGTTTGGGAGCAGAATGACATAGCAGTGAGACAGAGCTGATTTCCAAATGTAACTGGGGAAGAATGTCCCCTTTCCCAATTAAAGCTTAGGATTCTATGGGCAATAGTGCCAAGTAGTGTATGAGGGAATGATCATTCATTATTTATGTTACTATTCTAATTAAATGTCCATTTGCTTTTAATTCACATAACTTGATTCGATCTGGCCTAGACATTCATCAGAATGAGAATTTGGGACCATCTTTTGTCTTTCTTTAGTTTAGCCCAGTGCCTGGCACATAGTTGTTTGTACTCTGCTTTTGAAGATGGCCAATGACTTCACCAAGTGATATCTTGACTTACCCATGAATTGAATTTAAGTGAGTCAGACTTACACAAAGTTATCAGATTCATTCTCTCTTCCAGAATAACCAAAAGTAAACCAGAGTAACGAAAGTCCAGTAACAAGACAAAAGTTAGGATGACTAGTGATGGCCCTAGATGCAGTGGGTGACCTTGGCATCTTCGATGCCTGATCAAGTTCCAAGCATTCTACAGCACTGTCTTCAACCACATTCACGGTTATTTGGAACAAATTGTTTTCATCTACCCATTCCACTGGGGGAAGTCTTAATATGCTTGGGATAGACACTCTCCTAATTCACTGATGGGTTTGTGGCCTTCAACCTAGTTTAGTTCATCTTCAAAGAATTTTTGATGAGGTGTAGCCACTATACATGCTACTCCTTCTTGGAGCCACAAGTGAGAGTTGAGTTATCTAGGTGGACCTCAAAGGTAGATGGAAAGTAAGGCCTCACACCAGAGGTGCTAATTCTCCATGAACACCCATATACCGTACACAACAGTGTCTACTCTGGTAATAGTAATGGGTACTTAAGAGTACATTTTTAATAAATGCTTATTCTTTCCTTTTTTCCCTTACTTATTATGTACTAGGCACCATAGAGGTAGAATCAAGAAGACTTGGTAACTGATTGTTTATTATAGGAAATGGGAAGAATCAAGCTCATGATCATGAGAAGTCCAATAAATGGTAATGCTCAGAAAGAGATAGTAAAGTCAGAAGAAGAAAAAGATTCAGGGCAAAAGATGATGAGTCTAGTTTTAGATAAGATGAGTTTGAGGTACCACTGAGATGTATAATTAGAAATGTCCTGCTTACAATGGAAATACTGGCTCTGGACCTCAGAAGAGAGTTCAGAATTAGATATTTGGATTTGGATGTCATCTACATAAAGACAGGAGCTGAAGCTTTGGCACTAAAAGAAAATGCCAAAGAAGAGAGTGAACATGGGAAGAAAAGAGAGCCAAGGACAAACCTTTAGGAAAGACACATTATACGACAAGGAAATTAAAATTGACCAGAAGAAAATTCATTGCATGTAGCAGTATGTATTGAATGTAGCAATTTGTATTGCAAATATTCCACAATATTGTGACAATCTGTTTTTCCTCTTATCAGACGTTTTTAAAGATCAAATACAATGTGTTACTCTAAAATATTGGAACAAACTTTGTGTTTAACAAATGTACCAAAACTAGTATAGTTACAATAGTTAACCTGGGAAGTTGGGCTTGAATCTGTCAAAGAATTGGTCTCATTGTGGTGGGCACTCCCTTTAATGTGTTAGATCACCACCAAAACACACCTTTCTATCCTGTGTGATGTTGTAGCTATCTTCCTATAAATCTTGCTTCAACAGGAGTCTTCCCAGTGGGCTGAGTACTTTTCTCTGGGCATTTTAACGTTATAAGGGGGCCATGCAGCACACAGATAATTCAGCTGTTATCTCCTTAGCTCATGCTACATGACCAGCCCACTTCAATTTCTGGTAGTACATATTTCTGATGGTATCTTTTACACTACTCCTGGATAATTCATCGTTGATCATATGCTGAAGCCTATTTATACCTACTACGTATCTCTCGATTGCTCTTTAGATGACTTCCAATTCGAGTTTTCCTGAGACTGGCATTACATGGTTTGCAGCTATATAACATGACTAGCAGAATAGTGAGGTTAAGAAGATAGGATTTTGTTTCATGGAAAGACTCCAGGACATTGAGATTTCCCAAATGCAATCTAGCCCACTTTTCTTCCTTTTTTTTTTCAATTCTGGCCCAGCTCATTGTCCCTCTGCAGTATCTGTTCAAAACAGATGCATTGATGTACCAGCTCAATGGACTGGGAATCCAACAACCATTTTTAGGCTCCTCCTATTTTCAAGATATTGTGATCATATTCTACTCTGGAGATATAATGTAAATGTAAATAATTACATATAATATGTATACAAATGAATTCCAGAAGGTAAACAGCATTAACAACTAGAAGAATCAGGAAAGGCTTTCTGCAAAAGGCTTTACCTGTGCTTCAAAGGAGGAGAAGATAGAGTTTATGACAAATATGGTGGACCACCTGTGTAAAAGCATGACTACAGGGGATGGAACAGTGACTAAAGGAAAGAGCTAGCAGATTTGTTTAACTGAAAGGTAGAGTGAGGAAAGGAAAAATACACAGTAAAGGAAAGCTATATATTTATTTAAATAATGCTTCATCATTTCAAAATACATTTGGAAGTGCTTTTTTGGGATTGCCTTCACGGACAGTTTACTCTCCACACAAAAAATGAGTTTCTTGATTTTATAGTCTCATGACCCTCTTCCTTAACCCTTTTTTCAGCTTCCTCCCTTAACCCCTCTATTCTCTCCCTCCTTGTTCGATCAATCTAAGTGCAACCCATTCTTTCCTGCTTTGCTGTCAGGCACTATGAGGGCTACTGGATTGGGATCAAAGATGGTAATGGATTCTCCTCCTTGGTCCACAACTGATTAGCCTGTGTAAATCACTTGATCTTCTAAGTTTCAGTTTCCACATCTGTAATAGGGGGTAAATAATAGTTGTATTACCTGCTTTTCCAAATTGTGAACCATTACTACAGAGGTGGCATGATCTCATGTGAGGAGCACCAAGAAATCAGATGTTGTGAGTTTTAAGATCGGACTTTGCTCAATCATTTTTGTGTGTAAGAGGCAGTTATTGAACCTCTATGAGCATTTTGCCTCATCTATAAAAAGAGAATAAGGGAAAATCCAGACAACCGAGCAAACAGAGGAGGAGAACAAACAAGCATCCGGACCCTCCTCAAATAAGGAAAACTCCTCACAAGCTATGGAAGAGTTCAAAACTGAGATTTTGAGGAAAATGGAAGAGATCTGGCAAGAAAATAACAGTTTAAAAGGTAAAATCTTGCAATTGAACACCAGAAATGACCAGATTGAAAAGGAATACCAGAAGATTATGGCCGAAAACCAGAAGATTATGGCCGAAAACCAGAAGATCATGGCCGAAAACCAGAAGATTATGGCTGAAAACCGAAAGATTATAGCCGAAAATCAATCCCTAAAGGCTAGAATTGAGCAATTGGAAGGTAATGATCTCTCAAGACAACAAGAACAAATAAAACAAAGTCAAAAGACTGAAAAAATAGAAGGAAACATGAAATATCTCAATGAGAGAGTGACAGACCAAGAAAACCAGTCTAGAAGAGACAATTTGAGAATAATTGGTCTTCCAGAAAAACCAGAAATTAATAGAAACCTGGACTCCGTACTAAAAGAAATTATTCAGCAAAATTGCCCTGAAGTCCTACAACAAGAGGGCGATATAGACATCGAAAGGATTCATAGAACACCCACTACATTTGACCCAGAGAAGAAATCGGTTAGAAATATTATTGCCAAATTCAAAAGCTTTCAAGCAAAAGAAAAAATCTTACAAGAAGCCAGAAAGAGACAATTCAAATATCAAGGAGCACCAATCAGGATCACACAGGATCTGGCAGCCTCCACACTAAAAGACCGTAAGGCTTGGAATACAATATTCAGAAAGGCAAGAGACCTGGGCCTGCAACCACGGATCAACTACCCATCAAAATTGATTATATATTTCCAAGGGAAAGTATGGGCATTCAACAAAATTGAAGAATTCCAGGTATTTGCACAGAAAAGACCAGGGCTAAATGGAAAGTTTGATATCGAACCACAAAAATCGAGAGAAACCTGAAAAG
>NC_058132.1:224455519-224455873 GCF_016433145.1 Gracilinanus agilis
ACAGGGTGAGGGTGGAACACTAAATAATCTAAGATGGCGTGGGGGATGGGAAAGAGGGGGTAAATAGCAGGGGACACCAAGAGAAACTTGAATGAATAAGAAAATAGAATATTCTATTACACACAAAGAGGGCATGGGAGGGAGAGAGGACAAGTACTATTATAAGAAGGATAGGAAGAGAGCATTAAGAGGTAATAATCAAATCTTACTCTTAGTGTAATCAACCCAGAGAGGGAAGAGTAGCTTTATTATCGATTGGGATAAAAAACTCTATCTAACCCTACTGAGAAAGTCAGAAGGGATAAACCAAGGGGAGCAGGGGAGTGGGAAGGTCAAAAAAGGGAGGGGAGAAGG
>NC_058132.1:224465602-224553462 GCF_016433145.1 Gracilinanus agilis
AGAAGAGAGCACGAATCCCCAAATATCAGGAAATGGTTATTAAAATTATATTGACATGTAAAAAATAACTTTTTTTAAAAAAAGCATCATCAGAGAGATGTACGACTTGAAAAAGAAGGTGGGCCAGTCAAGAAGAAGGAGCAAGGGTTCACAGGACAGCCTATATACTTCATAGGTATCCATTCAATAATGAAATCTAAAAGACTGAGCTCATAATCAATTTAAATGCCATAAGAATGTGCTAAATTTGAAAGACAAACATAATCAAAGATCTAGTTTGGAATGATTCTTTTTATATTATAATATATATATATATACATATACGTATATGTATATATATATATATAATTGCATTATATAATACAATTCAACTTGGGTCCTTGTAGAAAAGACAATGTGGTATAGTGTGTAATGGATAAATAAGGGACACTAAAAATTCAGGGGTACTCTCCTTCCCTTGATGAGTGATGGAGATGTAAAAGGTGATTGAGGTAATAGGAGAGGAATGAAAGGGATGGCTGAGTTTAGGCAGGAATGGACAAGGCGGTATGAGGATGGTAAGGGAACAGGGTGAGGTGTTCAGGAGAGGCAGCTGACACAGACCAGACACCCAGGCTAGAGACAGAGGATATTGGGGTAATAGGCTGAACCCTTCCAGGCAGGAAAGGTACTTTTACAGACACAAGGAATAGGGCCAGACAGAAGTGGTTTTGAATCTGACTTGAGGGCTTTCTTGTCAGTTTCTCAAGTCCTCAAATGAGGAACCACAAGGCTCCTCCCTCTCAATGAAAGTGAAGAGATTCAGGAGGAAGTGTCTGGTAACTACTTCCTCCCAAAATGGAAAGCCTCCAATTTCCCTTGAGAAATAAAAGAGAATTTTTTCTCCCCCTTCACCCTTGCCTAATTTCTTCAACACAAAGATTCTCCAGAAGGTTTCATTAGGTAACTAAGGGTTTTATTAATGTTTCAGGGTTGCTCTGGAAGGAGAGAGGGGTTTGGGGTTTCTGACAGCTGCTAGGGAGAAACTCAAGATGGGGGAGGGTCTCAGGAATGGATTAGACTGAGAGAGAACCTGCTCTCTCAGCCTGGGAAGATTTGGCTGCTTTTAAGGTAGAGTGTATACTAAAGGGATAGTTTGAATTCAAGGATGTCCTTCTTGCCTATTGGGGAAAACTAAACCCACAAAGTCTTTTCACTAAAAACCCAAAAGCCACCCTGCCTCCCAAAGCCCCGGGAAAACAGGCAGGGAAAACAGGGAAATAATATGGAGAAGGTCAGGGAGAGGTCCAGAGAAATTAGCTAGGTACAAATTGTCCAAAGACAAAGCATAGGCCAAAGCAAAACCGAAAGTCAAAATAGAATTCTGGTTGATCCTTCCACTCTGTTCAAGCCTCAGGGACCAACTGAACTTTCTCTCAGAATTCTAAGGCTTAACTGCCTGAAGTTTTCAGTTGGCCCCCTGCAAGAGCAAAAACCCCTCTCTTGCATCTTTTACATTACAAGTGGAAAGAAAAATGAGTTTAGTCAGGGGACTTAGGTTCTATTTTTGATTCTGCCACTCGCTGAATGACCTTGGGAAATCACAACTTTTTTGAACCTCGTTTCTTCATTGGTAAAATGAAAGCATTGGACTAGGTCTAAAGACCTTCCTAGTTCTATATATGATCTTTGTCAGAAGCCCCTTTGCCAAATAAAAACACACAAGCTGATGATGGAGTCATTCCTGGATAGGGAGCTTCCAGTCTTTAATAGTATCAATGAAATGTCTGACCTATCAACAAATCTAGGGAGAAAAAGAAATGAGGAGTATCCTCTTTGAGTTCATTATTCTAAGTCAGTTTATCTCTTTTTTCCTAGCTACCTTTTGAGAGGAATATAGCAAAAATAGAAAATGTTAACCCAATAATACCTAAAACTCTTGTGATAAAAGTTTAAAATGAGTTTTGCTTTATTGGAGGTCATTTGTAAATGAAGCTAAGCTTTTTGGCTTTACACCTATGGTTTCATAAGCAAAGGGAACTCCTAGCGTAGAAATGCCCTCCAGCGAAGCTGATCAGCAACTTGTCTGTAATTTATCATCCAAGAGACTGGTAAGGGCCAATGAGACTTGCCCAAGGTCAAATGTGTGTCAGAGTATATTAGTTTGAGACTTGAGCTTCATTTGCTCTTATTGACTTCAAGGCTTGTCCTCTACCCACTGTGCCATGCTGCTTCCAAATGAAACATAGTGATTGGAAATGATTATTGCAAGAAAATGCAAACATCCATTCCAGAGCATGACCTCCCAAATGTGAAAGATAGGTGGCCTCACATTTCACTAGCAAAGCTTACTCTGGAAAAATAGGAGAGGTCAGGTGAGTAAAGGAAGCTATAAATGACTGGAATTAGAGGCTCTACATTGCATTCCCTGCCCATTTTAAATTTTCAAATAAAAGGAACCCTCTCATTTAATGGTTAATAAAAATGATTAGTAGTTAAAAGGCACTGAATCTATCAGATACAGACTGTGCTCCAGCAGAAAACCTGTAAGATACCACAAGTGATTAAACTATTTTTAATTGTATACATCTCTATATTATGTTTTTGCACATTTATTATTAAAACTTGGTTACTCTTGCCCTCTTTGGTATAAGAAAAGTGAGGTCTAGTAAGATTTAATTGGGCTATATTTGTTATCTGAATTGGGTCCAACACAAACCTGTCCCAGGTCCAATGAACAATTCCAGAAAAAGACCATGGTGGTGGCAGAACTATATTAGGCCCCACAAATTCAGTGCAAGGGCAGGCTTAGCTAACTATAAAAGGATTAGCCAACTGTAATCATCCCTACTTTGAACATATTGGAGCCAAACCAGAACATGAACAACCTCCTTTTCATATCTGGAGTAGACTTTGTAGAATTAGGTAGCGTGCTCTCAAAAGAAATTGCAGAAAAACTGTAAGGGCAAGATATGGATGAATAACGCCCGCTACTTCTGCTTACTCTTTTACATAGGTATAGCTGCACTGTGGTCTCCTCCTTGTAGGACATTTTAGTCCCTGAATTATTTTTTCCTAGGTTTGCCTGACATTTGTACTCTCTTGCCCAAGATACAGTGGGAAAAGGGAAGGAGGAGGGACACCAAAATTTCCTTGAGGGTGGAAAGCGATTACAAAATGGTTGATTTTCTAAGCCTCACAAAGGTCCCAGAGAGGCAGTGCGATGGCACACAATGACTATAGCCAGAGAATATGCCACGTTGGCACTTTGGCAGCAGGAGATCCTGGCACTGAAGGAAACATCCTGTGTGAAGCACAATCTGTCCTGTTTTATGACGTGTTTCAGAGTCACTTACATGTCCTAATCACTTTCTGAGGTGTGATCTATTCCAGGGAAATAGCTTTAACAGGCATATACAATGAGAGCAGAAGCTTGCTGAGTGAGTGCAACGGTGGGACAAAGCAATTGTATATTTAATACCGTCCAGAAATACTTATGGTGTTTACATTGCCCAGGAGAATTGGTGAGGTCCACACAGTGAATCAAGCTGGATGCTCATGCGTTAGATACTGCAGTTCTAAGCTTGGCTTTTAGTCTATGGAGCCCTAAATAGTACAGACATGTTATATCTAAGGGACAGCCTGCTGCTCAGTGGCTCATTAAAGTCCCTAAGATCAGCAGGATTAGACTTGCTGACCATTCTGAGACATACACTTGAAAGGGTAGAAGGGGAGAGACTTTTCTCCATGGAATTGCCCTTGGTCTTTTGTAGCACATTTCTAGTCGTTTTCAAGGTGGAAATGAAAACTTGCCCCATTTTAGTGGCATCATACTTCGAGAATTGCCTATTATCAGAATCAGAGGCACTGTGCAATGAGTTTTCTATTCCACTCAAGATCTCTTGGGATTGAGTGAGTTGTCCTGATAGTTAACTTCATGATTCAAGTGTGGCAATACAATATGATAATTACTAAGGAAATGAATAGTTCAAAAGACATAGGCTCCCTCTTACTTTGATGATTCCATTGTTTCCTCAACGTAGGTAGTTTGTCCACCAATTAACTTTGATTCAATTCAACAAACATTTAATAAATACCTTCAGTGAACAAGGTACAGTGCTAAACTAAGAGCAGGGAATACAAATGCAAAGAGGAAGTAGCCCCTGGGCTCATGGAACTCACTTTTTTTAGGGGAGATAAGAGCACACCTCTTTATGCCTTCTCCATCTATTAAAGAGTTATCTATATCTTCAACATCTTAAAGGACTTCAAATGTTCCTTTTAATATAAGAGTTTCCAAAGTGGCACATGAGATGTCCATTTGATATCTTGTTATATGACTAATCCATTGCTTTTTTTCTGGTCACGTATGTCCTTGAAATAGTCCAATCTGATATTTAAAAATAAATATGGAGTTAAGAGTTTAAAAATATGCTTTCAAGGAAAATCCAAAAGAGAAGCACTCTAAAAATTAAAGAACTGCCCAGAAATACTGGGAGGGAGTGGGAATTAAAATAATAAGCAAAGGTAATGGTAACAAACAGGACAGGAGTTCAATATGAATTAATTAAAAGCTTCACAAAAAGACAATATATTCAAGAAAGTAATGTCTTATTTTAACTATTCAGGCATTATTAATTCATTTTGTGTTCATTATGGTAATGCTGATCATTTGGAATTCATTTGGTGTTTATGTGGAGGGAATCACTAGTTCTGCAAAAATTATAAAGTCATTCTGCATTCATGTGCTATTTTTAAAAATGCCACCAGAAAGCTCCTTTTATATGCCACCAATGAAGAAAATCCTCCTTTTTCAAAATGAAATTTCAGTCTTCATTTTGTTTTGATAACCATTGTTTTTTGAAACTGTAATTTTTCTTTTCTTTTTTTAAACAATTATGTTCCAAAAACATTGCCTTTTTTGATAAAAAATATGTAAATATAGGCTTTTTGATGGGGATTTAAAATTTTTGCTACTGTCCTTTGACTAAAAAACAAAAACCACTAATGTTGCTTTAGCTTATCACTTACAACAGGGAAGTTATTGAGTTGATATTTATGTCCAAAGCATATGACACAGAAACAAACCCGTTTGAAATACCATCTGTACTATGTTGATTTCTTTCTTGTAGGCACAATAGACTTGTTGAAGTTCAGCCTGAGAAGCAAAATCAGGCTTGAGGGGAGAAAGGGGCTATGCCTGCCTTAGAAGAATAGGCAAACATGTTTTGTTGAATTTGGAAATTGGGGGTGCAGAATCTGGCAGCATCTTAGGGAACCTTTCCATTTTGGCAGATATAGCTCTCACTGCCTTTTGGCCTGCCATCTTCTAGACTGCCCACTTGGCCATGTGCCCCAGCGCCTACCTCTCCTTCCAGTCTGTAATCAGGATTACACAGCTTCTCCATCTGTTGCTGGTTGCCAACCTGCTGCTTAGGAAACCCCAGAATACTCTGCGCTGAATGATGTGGGAGTGGTGCTCTTCACAGCGATTTGAACTAAGACGAGAGAGCAGCTGGGGGGGAGGAAAGCTGGATGAAAGAACCTGGCCAGCCATCATTACATGCTCCTTCTAGAGAAGACAATCTCAGGGGTTCAGTAGAAGGTACATATCACTTGAGTTGTTAAATGCCATAAGGCAAAAAAATGTCAGAGATCCCATAGGAAGCATGTTTCTAGGAGATGAATTTGATTGTAAAGAAAGGGAGAACAAGAGTGTTCATCCACAGTCCAGTGGATAGACTTGGCCCAAATGGGATTTAACTCCTAACTTCACCACTGACAGCTGCATGATGTTGAGCAAGTTAATTATTCTTGCTCTGTGTGAATTCTTCTCTAAGTACCTCCCCATCCATCCAGAGGGATATTTTTAAAACAAATTATATTAGAGAGGCTAAGTATCCTTTGGAAGAAACTTGGAAGATGATTTAAAGGCTTGGTTCCTAATAAGGGCATGCAAAGATCTGGTCAGCTTCATATGTTAGGTATACTGACGAAAAGATGTATTATAAAATGAGAATATACTGAATGATATTTTCCATTGATTTACAATATAGTTTTTGTTTTTTAAAAACCCTTAATTTCCATCTTAGAATCAATAAGGCAGAAGAGCAAAAAGGGCTAGGAAATAGGAATCAAGTGACTTGCCCAGTATCATATAGCCCAGAAGCATCTGAGTCTACATTTGAACCCAAGACATCCTGTCTCTGGGACTGGCTCTCTATCCAAGGAGCCAACTAACTGTCCCCTCCATAATAGTTTTGCAGTTAAAGCCTATAAATATAGCAGTGGAAAGGATGTTGGAATTTCCAGATCACAGAATCTAAGAGTTATAAGGAATCCTAGAGTCTCTCTAGTTCTATTCTTCAATAGCTTCATCTCTTGGGAAATGTTTCTTCTCCTGTTCCTAAGGCAAAATCTGCCTCTTTGTAACAACCACTTGTTGCTCCCAGTTCTGATCTATGGGGCCAAGAAGAGCAAGGTAAAACCTTCTTTTATGTGACAATCCTGCAAATAATTTGAAAATAGTTATCATGTTCCACCTGCAGACTCTCTCTTCAGTTGCAATATCTCCAATTTTTGTATCCCAACCTCATAAGACATGATCTTCAGAACTTCTGATATTCTAGTCTTTCCCATCTTGTACTTGTGAAGTTAATTTTTTTAGTCCAGGTGAATGACAATATTTATTCTTCTCACATTTCATTCATTTCATTTGGATTCAAAGTGTTTTACCCTATCAAAGGGTTTTTTTTTTATTTTTATTTCATCACCCAATTAGCTATATCTCCTACTTTTGTATCATTCACACATGTGATAAGCATGCCATCTGTTTCTTTATTCAAGGCAATGGTAAACCTGTTAAATGGCAAAAGCCAAAATGCTGATCCCTAGAAACTGCATTGGAAACAACTTTGAAGTTGACATTGAACTATTAATGACTCTTCTTTGGGTCTTGCTCTGTAATCAGTTTTGAATCTTCCTGCTATCAAAGAGAAAGATTACCTCTACTGTTACATATGGGATACTATCATATTCTTTTCCAACTTGTGCATGGGAAAAGTATGCAATAGTTTGTAAGGTGCTTCATTATAATTGAAGTGAACAATAATTGTCAATAAACATGTTAGCCGAAAGGTCGAGGGAAGAGAAGAGAATAAGGATTTATATAATATTTACTATGTGCCTACTGTATTAAGTATTGGGAATTTTAAAAAAAGGCAAAAGTTAGTCCTGTTCTTTAAGGATCTCATGGTTTAATGGAGAAAGATAACATAAAAAAGCATCTGAAAATTGTGAGGGAAGAGAAGGATATGCTGGGCATAATGAAGACCAGCACCTGGGTGGGAAATGATGAGATAGCTGCCCTGGGACCTTTCCTTAAATGGAGGATGTGAAAGGATTTTAATGTCCACCCTCCAGTCAGGGAGAGGGTGTGGCCTCAGGGACAAGAGGTATTGAAGAGGTCTGAATTTCAAAGATGAAGAATTCTTGTAGGAAGATGAGTTACTGCAGACAACAATGAAGTC
Source organism: Gracilinanus agilis (assembly GCF_016433145.1). NCBI lineage: Eukaryota > Metazoa > Chordata > Mammalia > Didelphimorphia > Didelphidae > Gracilinanus > Gracilinanus agilis. The sequence continues at coordinate 224,473,111 of NC_058132.1, forward strand.
AGGAAATCAGCTGGGTGGGAAATGATGAGGCTGCCACTCCGGCCCATCTAAAGATATAGGTAAGCCATATCAGAAACAATAAGTCTTCTCAGCAATCAGCTTAATTAGCCTATAAAATCAAGGAAATTAGGTTAGTGTGGCATGAATTGTTTTTTATATAGCTGACTTTGAGATTACTATTCCCTTTTATAAATGTTTCTTAGCCATCCTTTTACTTCAGAATTTTGCCAGGAATCAAAGTCAAATTCATTGGCCTGTACTTGTCAGATTTTACTCTTCTCCTTTTTGAAAATTGGGACAAATTTTTATTTTTTCCACTCTTGTAATTCCTTCTCTGTTCTTCCTAATCCTTCAAGGATCACTGTAATTCATCAGCCGTATCTTGCAGATATTTTTGGCACCCAGGGATTTAGTTCCATGGAGGAAATGAACTAGAAATAAAATCTCATCAAGGATAACTAAGTGATTTCTTACTATCTCTCTACCTTAAATTTTTCTTTCTTTTAAATCATTTTTCTGCTCTTTCTAATTGAAATTCTCATTAGCAGAGAAACCTAAAATATAAAGGACTGATTCTACTTTCTCTCTGCTGTTAAATACAACTATCTCATTAAACCTTTTCCACTGTCCAGTCCATTCTCTATCATCTTGATTACACCCATTTTTGTTGTTCATGGGAAAACTTGCCTGCTACAACCTGCTTTGATTTACTTAGTGATACTGAAATTCTTCTTACAAAAACATGGCATTATGTATCCATTCTCCATGATCAGCACATTTTCCAAATTCTATAGAATTGAGTAATCTCATTTTCCTTAATGGTAAAATTAGTATAAAAATTCACCTACCTTCCATAATTATTGGGAGGATCAAGGGAAGTAAGGCACTTTCTCCTTTTCCTCCTCATTACAATGATTTCTCTATCATATTCAAGTCTCTATTATATATCAATTCAACTTTAGGTTCTGTGCTCCTACCAATCCTATGAAACCTGCTCTTCTAAGTTTAACATTTATGTCCATTGATACTAGACTCTCCTTACCTTCATCAAAATTCTAAGATGGAGGGGTCATTTCCCTGCAATGTTTCCATCATTTCTGCTTTAGCAATTCTTCTTTTTAGTGAGAATGAGGTTCAGAATTACAGTTCCTTTAGTTTGATTCTCCATCTTTTGAAATGAAGAAATTATTGGCAAGATTGTCCAATAATTTATTAGTTTCTCTTCTTTTGACAGAGCTCAATCCTAGCAAGTGTCTTAATAATTCACTCTTTCATTGTTACTTGACCATGTCTCTGGTCCTGTCCAATGATCTAATCCCTGATGTTATCTATTTCATCTTTCTCCCCAAGTGATCTACAGGATGTTCCAAATGACGATATCACTTCTGTTTCATCCTCTATTGTCTTTCACCCAAATTCTCTTCATCATGCTTCCTCTAACTGGATTGGTGATCTTACCAAAAAAAATAAACCCAAGGTGTAATAAAAAATTATACCTAAAAGTCCTGCCATTAATTTCTGAAGGGACTTAGCCTTTGACAATGCTGTGAGTCAACATTTTATTCTTCCACAACTCAGCAATGTATAGTCCACTGACAACAAATATGTTTCCTATGATAAAATATAAACTTTGTGAGAATATGGACTCCTCATTTTGTTTCTCAGTTTATCTAGCACTTAGCACAATGCCTGCCTAGTACTTGAAACATTCTTAATAAATGCTTAGTTGATTCATCGAACCAACAACAATTCAGCAGTTGAGCAAAATCGAGTAAAACTGATATCCAAACCTATAGTCATACATACTCTTTTGAAAGCACATATATTCAGTTCAGTGAATATTCACTGAGGGGCAAAATCTAATATTGAATTATTTTAAATTCTTCTAATACATGTTTATTTAAATTTATATTAATCTATGCTCTAGACTCACTATAAGGCAGGGGTCTGCAACCTTTTTGGCCATCACTGGCTTATGACCTAGGATTTGTGATAAAGAAGGAAAGACAATCAAGACATCATCTGAGATGCACCCTAGATTTTGGGAAAGCAGATATTAAAGGACACAGATAAATACTTTTTTTCAGCTCCAGAAGAATGGCAGGTAACAAGAATAACATTCTGAAGGCATACAGGGAAAACTCAGAGAACTAATTGAGACAAAAAGAGATAGATGGATAGATCTACACTCTCCTCCCTCACCTACCTTCACCAAAGTTTCATATTGGTCAGCTCTATACATATACACATGCACATATGTATACACATATGTATGTGGTCAAGTAAACTCTAACACATATACATACATGTGTCTATTATAAATGTGTGTGTTGTATTTATGTGTATGCATGGTTAAGTCATAGACCTTCCCAATATGGAAATTTGTTTGTTTTTTTTTTTTTACTATTCTCAGTTGGAACAGGTTGTGTTTTTCTTACTTTCTCAGTGGGAGAGGTAGGTGTAGGAAAGAGACTGCAGATCTTGATTAAAAAAAAGAGTGCTTTGTAACTTATTTTTAAAAAGAAAAAAGGAAAACAATTGTAGCATGGATGAAAAAAATGGGTTTTGCCTGAATAGAACAATGTGGCTACACAGGGAACTCAACAACCAATTTAGACATAAAAAAGAAATATAGAGACCATGAAAACAATGGTACAGGACAGATTATTAATATAGTAGCATAGTGTAGTATTGTGAAATGGCATCAACAATGCAAAAAATCATAATGAACTAAGACTAGCAAGGGCATCTAAAATAATAAAAATTATGACTTTTTTAAAGCTATATTGTGAAAAAAATGAGACTCAAAGAAGGGTTAGGACATTCATTTAGGTAAGATGGAATGGTGATAAGAGGCAAAAGAGAAGAGGCAGGGCTACTAATTTTTATATTGTTTCTTTTTTTTTTTCCTTAAAGGAGAATGAGTTTTATCCTGGAAATGTTAGAACAAAAATGAGTTACAGAGAATTATTATCAAAATACATGATGAGATAAAAAGAGAGGGCTCTTGGATGCTTTTGCTATAACTGAAATTACCTGTCCCAGGTGAACTACATCCTTGTCCTAGAAATTACTGGTCGATATGATTTCCAAGCCATTGTCAGTGATATTTGAAAGACCATAGAAAACAGGAGAGGGAGAACATGTTTAGAGAAAGACAAATGTCCTATTTTCAAAACAGGGGAAAGAAGAGAAACTGAAAACTATAGACCAGTGGGCTTGATATTGATTTCTGGGGAAATTCTGGAATGGATTGTCAAAGTGGTGGTTGGCAAACATCTTGAGAGGGAAGTGAAGATTACAGAAATGAATGACTTCATCATAACTAGGTCATAATATTCATTTCCTCATCTGAAAGTATTATTAAAATGGTAGAAGATTATAATGCTGTAGACAGTTTACCTATATTTTTGCAAATTTTTTTATGAGGTTTCACATACTTTTATGTAGTTGGAGAAGACGGAGAGACAGGGATTAGATAACAATTCAGTCATATGAATTAACAATTTAGTGGCTAGCTGGACTCAGAGTATAGTTATTAATGGTTCAATATATTTAGGTAGCAGGAGGTCTACAATAGAGTACCTCAGGTACCTATATTTGGCACATTGCTATTTCACCTAATTTTTGTTGTGATTTTTAAAATAACTTTTAGACATGGGGCAATTTATTTCATTACTTATTCTATTTATGGAAATTGTACTTATTTATCTGTCTTGTGTTTTTGGGTGTTTGAGATGTTTGCAAGTCAAATAATCTGTTCACATCTGGCAAGAGGTCTTCAGTAGTATACCTCATGGATCTGTGGCACTATGCCATTTAGCAATTTTTCAGTGACATGGATAAAGGCGCAGACAGTATGCTCATCAAATTTGCACAAAGCTTAGAGGGATAACTAACACACTGGATGACAGCCAGGATCCAAAAGGATGTTGACAGGTTAGAGAATTAGGTTGAATAATAAGATGAAATAATAAGATGAAATTCATAAGATGAAATTCAGTAGGAATAAATACCAAGCCTTGCACTTGGGCGTAAAAATCAAATTCACAAGAATAAGATGGCCAAGGCATGGTGAGACCACAGTTGTTTTACAAAAGATCTGCAAACTTTATATGAGTTAGTAGTCTGATATACAGAAGCCAACAAAGCTAATATGATCTAGAGCTATATTAAGAGGTGTGACACATCACAGAATAGGAAGGTGCTAATGCCACTGTGCTCTACCATCATCAGATTTGATTTGGAGCACTGGGTTCAGTTCTGGGCATCACAGTTTCAGAAAGACATTGAAAAAATATGTCCATGTGAGGGCATCAAGAATGATGAAGGTCCTTGAGGTTATGTCATAGAAAAATCATCTGAAGATATCAGGTCTGCTTCACTTGGTGCAAAGAAGATACAAGGGGGGAAAGAAATGTCAAGTATTTGAAAGGTTGTCATGTTGAAAAAGGATCATAATTGTTCTGTTTGGCCCCAAAAGGCAAAACCAGGAGCAGCTGGTCATTATGCAAAAAGCTCATTTAGGCTTGATGTCAGGATAATGTTCCCAACAATTAGAGCTTTCCAAAAGTTGAATAACCTGTCTGGAGGGGTAGTGGATTGCCCCTCTTTGAAGATCTTCAAGCAGAAGCTAATGATGCCCAATGGATATATGACAGTGGGAATTCCTTTTTTGGTGTGTTGGAATAGGCAGTGTCTAAAGTTGCTTTAAAACAGCAATATACTGGTAAATGTTTAACAACTGGCTTTCTAAAAATAAAATGTTCTCATGACGCACTTTTAATTTTAATCTGAATTATTAATATTTTTCTCCATTATTTTATTAAGTCTAGACAATCAATAAAAACATCAAGCCCGAATTTGTAATGTTTGTCAATTTCTAAGATGTAAATGCTCACATTGAAATTTTAACAATTGGCTCTGATGAGCCCATTCAAACTGGCTCCAAACACAGCTCTATTTTCAACTCTCATATTCTATCATTCTGTGATTATATAATATTAGTAAAGAGAAATAAATAACACAAAAGATCAGAACAGGGAGAGATAAAGACAGGCCAAAGTAGTTGGGAGATGATAAAGGTATAACTTGAGTTAGGTCTTGAAAGATGGCTTGTTTGGCTAGGTGGAACTGAGTGGATATATATTCTATATATACATATGCAGATATGTATATATACGTATATATATACAGCTATAATTCTAAGGAAATTTTTCATCATATCCATTTGAAATCTGCCTCATTATAATGTCTACCCATTGCAACGTTTTTGCCTTCTGAGACAGCGAAGTGACTCCAATCTGCCTTTTGTGACAATTCTTCCAATGCTCAAAAGTAGTCATTATGTCTCCCTGTAAGCCTTTACTTAAACAAATTGAACATCTTCACTTGCTTTGATCAATATTTGTCTTTAGTCCTCTATGCATTTTGTCATCTGGATGCACTTCAGTGTCTTAATATACTACCAAAAATGTGACACTTAGAACTGAGCACAGTATCCCAGATGTTGTCTAGTCAGGGTAGAAGAAAACAAGATTATCACCTCCCTTGTTCTGGATACTATGACTCTTTAAACTCAGCCTGCCACGTTACACAGTTAATTCATTCTAAGCCTGTTGTCCAATAAAACCTCCAGTTATTTTTCATATAAAAACCATCTTCTAATAATATCTCTCCTTTCCTTGCAAAACTGAATGTTTAAACCCAAGGATCAAACTTTACATTTATCTTTGTGTAATTTCATCTATTCAAATTCAGGCCATCTTTCTAGTTTAAGATCTATTTGGATCTTGACTCTGTAAGACATTCTATTATCTGTTTCTTGTAGTACCACTCCATCAGAAAATTCTTCAAGCTTGACAATTATGCCTTTATCCAAATCATTGATAAAAATGTTAAATACCATCGTGTCAATCACAGATCTTTAGGTATTTTGCTAGAAATAGCTCCGACTCAAAATCAATCTATTCTCCTCCCAGAACCTCCATTTCGGAAGAGAATTGAGATCAGACTTCTCTTCTTATCCACTGGGCTATATTCCTTTTGAAATTTCCATAATAGCTCTGAGGCAGATACTTTCTTTCTCTCCTTCCCATCCACCCACAATGCTTTTCTGTGGTCTTTTGTAAATTGAAAACTCCTTATGGACAGGGACTGTCTTCTGTCTTTCTTTGCATTCCCAGGGCTTAGTACAGTGCCTAGCATATAAGTACTTAATGCATTTTTTTATGGACAAACCAACTGACTCTTCATATCTACTCTAAATCTGCCCACTTTACTAATTCCCAATTCACCTCACTATTCTCTGGGACTCACTTATCTATATCACATCCACAAAGATAGTATGCAAGACTGTGCCAAATATTATCCTAAAATCTAAGTAAACTATATCTATAGCATTTCTCATTCATTCCAGTCTAGTAACCCTGTGAATAAAAGGAAAAATTATATTATTCTCTCATGCTTTCTTGATCAAGTAATCGCTATTTTCCTTTAAAGTTCAAAATCTTCCCTTTACTACTATGTCTTACGGTGATTCTTTACAAGGAATCAATGCCCAGGCCATTACATTCTGTCTTTACTATCTCTATTCATGAAAATTAGGATAATATTCACTCTTCTCTAGTCATAGATCATAGAATTAGAACAATAAGTGACTTTAAAGATCATCTAGGTCAACCCCCATCCTTATTTGATAAATGAAGAAACTCAGGCTCAGGGAGGATTAGTGACTTGCTCATGATCATGATCATATAGCTAATAAGCAACAGAGGTGGGATTTGAATCCACTTTTTACTAAAAACTCAGAACTGCCCCATGGTGACTGCCACTTTCCTCCAGTCCTGTGGAATCTCTTCTTTTGCCTAGTTGTTGAAAGATCAGTCATAAGAGGTCAGCAACCACACTTGCCATTTTCTGCAGTATACTAGAGTTCATCTAGCCACAGAAACATAACCTAATTGAAGGTAATTAGATGATCACTTACTTTCATATTCTCTTATATGGAGTTTAAAGAATCTGTTAACCATTTAAGTAATATATTTTCTAGTCTAAATCTCCCTGAAAGATAAAATAGAAACAAATTAAGTTTAATAGTAATATTTTCACAGTCATGTTATTGGTATCTCTTCTACTAAAGTGGGATTTCTATTTCTTTTTAAATATTTTTTGTGCCCCCAAAATAATTATAGGCCAATCTTATTTTATTTCACTTTGCTTTACTGTACTTCACACATATTGGCTTTTTAGGGGGGATTTGTTTTTAGAAACTGAAGATTTGGAGCAATCCTGCATCTTGCAAGTCTATCAGTACCATTTTTCCAACAGTACATACTCATATTACATCTATGTGCCACATTTTATCTGTAATATTTCAAACTTTTTCATTATTATTATGTCTATTATGGTGAACGTTGAGCACCATTAGAAGCACCCATATAAGATAGTGAACTTAATCCATACATATTTTATGTGTCCTGACTTCTCCAACCACCAGCCATTCTCAGTTTCTCTCCTTCTCACTGGACTTCCCTATTCCCTGAAACCCCATATTGAAATTAGACTAATTATCAACCCAGCAATGGCCTCTAAGTGTTAAAGTGAAAAAAAGAGTCATCGATATGGCAAACTTCATTGTTTTCTTATTTTAAGAAATTGCCACAGTCGCCACAGCTTTCATCAGTCACTATTCTGATAGGGTAGTAGCCATTAAGCATCAAGGCAAGACCCTCTACCAGCAAAATGATTTTGACTCACTGAAGGCTCAGATGATAGTGCTTTTAAGCAAGAAAATATTTTCAATTAAGGTAGGTACATTGATTTTTAAGATTTAATACTATTGCATCACACTTAATAGACAACAGTATAGTGCAAACATAACTTTTATATGCACTGAGAAACCAAAAAACTCAAGTGACTCACTTTATTGCAATATTTTCTTTCTTGCAAATCAAATCCATGATATCTCTGAGGTATGCCTATATAAAAAAATCCTTTTAGCTGTCTTTAGTACAGCAGTCCCATACTTCCTATATACCTAACCCAACCTTCCATTCACTTTTATTTAATTTTCTAAGTACATACAATTTTGCCCCCAAATAATATAAGTTCCTCAAAGCCAGAGGCTGTTTCATATTTGTTTTCGTATACTAGGTATTTATCTTGATGCATACTAGACAGTTAATAAATGCTTGGTGAATACATCAGTGTTTATTGAGTTAATATTATAAATCCCACAGCACTCTGTACAGTAGCCTACACTAATGATCAATGGATGGTGTCAATAATGTACAAATACAAGGGACAACACTATTCATTCACATGATCTAGTCAGAAAACTTTCACCAAAGAAACCAGCCCAGAGTTGATCTTTTCTCTCCACCTTAACAAAACATCCAATTATTAGTGTCATTCTCATATATTACAGTTCCTCCCTGAAGAGTTCTAAGATATGTCATAGGAATAGCATTAATTAATCAATAAATGTAATCAAAGAGAAATTGTCCAAAATGGCAAATAAGAATTCACTGAAACTGATAATGGGTCCCAGGTTGCCTGATTTCTGAAACAGAGCTATGTCAACTTCACTGTATTTTCTGGGAAAAGGAACAGTAAATTCCCCAAATACTTTTTAAATATATAGGGAGATGAAATAAAAGAGTCAATGCCCTGTCAAAGAATCCTGTCAAAGATTATTGTCTTCTACAATAGAATGGAAAGTGGGATTCATGACAAATTGGCATAAAGAAAGAACATTTGCCCAGAAATTTAGCCCATACATAGAGCAGCGGTGAAATTTACTTTGTATAAATCAACAAAAATCATCAGAGATAAGTTCTGAAAAGTTGCTTGAGGCACACAGAGCTTAAGTCATTTGTCCAAGCTCACTGAGCTAATGTCTGAGGGGGGACTCACATCAGGATATTTCTGACTGGATACCTAACCCTTGCCATTATACTATACTATACCTACACCTAGATCTAACCTACAATAGGCACTAAATCAGTATTTGTTATGTATATATATATGTATATATATATATATATATATATATATATTTTAACTTTGCTAGAAAATCTATATGAAAATGTAGATGTTTGAAATTGTATATGTTTGAAATAGAGAAATATGAAAGTGTATAGAAAATCCCATATGAACCGGCTCTGGATCATATACAAATCTAGAGTCAAAATAGCCTCTTCTTTATAAGTTGTCCTCCACATAGCTTCTAAAGTGATCGATCTCTTTAATATTCAAGCCTGATCACATCCCTTCTTTACTCAATAAACTCTAGGGGCTCACTATTACCTCTAGGATGAAGAATAAATTACTGTTTTGCATTTAAATTTTCTCATAACTTGATTCTAATCTACCTTTCTATCCTTATTTTACATTAGTACTATCTTTTATAATAACTTTATTATACATTAGTACTATATATTAATGCATACTTCAAATATGATATAGGTAAGCTGGACTTATTATGATTTTTATTTTTTTTTCAGTTAACAAGCCCTTATTTTCTCCTTCCAATTCTCATCCCCCATTTTAAAAAAAAAAAGGAGAGGAAAAATGAGGGTGGAGTAAGAAAAAGAAAGAAAAAAGAGGGAAAGGAAACTTTTTCCAAAACAAATTCCCCCCCCCAAAAAAAATGGTCATATCTAAAAAATGTTTATCTCATTCTGCATATTTAATCTATCAGCTTCCCTAGCACTCTTAATCATTGGTCCTCTGGAATCATAACTGATCACTGTACAAATTTCTTAAAGTTGTTTGCTTTTCCAAGGTTGTTGTCATAGTACTATGCTCTTGTTCATTCTGCCTTATTATACATTTCCCAGGTTTCTTTGAAACTTCCTCTTTCAGCTTTTCTTATGACACAAAAGTATTCCATTTTGTTCATATATCATAATTTGTTCAGCCATTCACCAACTGATAGACACCTCTAGTTTCCAAGTCATTGCCACCAAATATATATATGTTGTTTTATATTTTTATATAAATTTATTTATTATATTTTGTTTACTATATATTATTTTATGTAGTATAATATAAATTCATATTTATATATCAATATTACATATTGATATATATCACACACATATTATATATATTTATATATATATATATATTTTATCTCTTGTTTAATCTCTTAGATGTTTCACTTTGCCTGGAAAGTACTACCTTCTTACCTCCATCTCTTCAAATCCCTTATGGCCTTCAAGCCTCAAATCAAAAGTCAATTTTACAAGCCAATTCAATAAACATTTATTAAGCACATACAATGTGCCAGGTATAGTTCTAAGCTTTGGGGATAAAAGACACACACACACACAAAACAAAAAACTAAAGCCTCCTGCCTTTAAAGAACTCACAATCCAAGAGGAAAGACAACATGCAAATAACTATGCACAAACTTGGAGGTAATCTCAGATGAAAAGCCATAGCTTTAGGGTGGACTGAAAAAGGCTTTTTGCAAAAGGTGAGATTTTAACTGAGATAGAAGGAATCCAAGACAGAGACATAAAGTGGAAAAGAATTCTAGGCATGGGGAACAGCCAGGCACAGAGTTGGGAAATGGAGTATCGTGTGTGAGGAACAGCAAGGAATCCAGTGTCACTGGGTCACAGAGGAGATGGAAGAAAGAGAAGAATAATACTGGAAAGAAAGGAATGGGTCAGATTTTGAAGGCCTTTAAAAGATAAACAGAGGGATAGCTATGTGGCTCAGTGTGTTGCTTAGTGGATAGAGAGCCAGGCCTGGAGATGGGAGGACCAAGGTTCAAATCCTGTGTGACCCTGGGCAAGTCATTTAACCCTAATTGCCTAGTCCTTACTGCTCTTCTGCCTTGGCATCAATAGTATCTATTCTAAGACAGAAAGTAAGGGTTTTAAAAAAAACAACTAAATGGAGGTTTTTGTTTTTGATTCTGGAGGCAATAGTGAGCCATTAGAGTTTATTGAGGTTAGAGTTGACATTGATAAACTGGCACTTTAGAAAGACCACTGAAAACTGAGTTAAGGTAGACCATAGTGGAGAGAAACTTGAGGACAGCAGATTCTGCAGCAGGTCATTTAAGCCCAGATATGAGGTGACGAAAGCCTGCACCAAGGTTGTAGTAGGGTCAGAGGAGAGAAGGGGGTGTATCCAAGACGTTCACTTTCCCGAACCCCCAGTTGCTAGTATCTTCCCCACAAAATTACCTTGTTTCTATTTTGAACATTTTTAAAAATAAAACTCTAAGGGTACATATTGTCTTTTCCAGATAGACTATAAGTGCTTCAAAGGCAGGAACAGGCATTGCTTCATTTTTGTCTTCGTATACCCGATACCTAGTACAATGCCTGGAACATTTTATAAACGTTTGTTGATTGATGCTCTAATATTCTGAGGGTCAGAAGGGAAGCCAGCTGGTAAACCAAGCTGCTATTATTGGCGATAGAGACAAAAGGGCCTGGGAGACAGCATTAAGCCTTGTCTTCCTTTGCCCCCACAGGGGTGGTTTTAGAATTTAGCAATCTAAAATATAGGGGAAACAATTTCCTTCTCTCCTGAGCTGGAGTAAACAAGGGTATATTTATACCTTCCATAAATGAAGGAAGAAGGTTTTCGTCTTACTCAAAACCACTGGAGGACTATGACTCCTTTCAGGTTAAAGTAACCTTGCAGTTTTTACAAGTCTGTCATTCTTTAAGGAGTTCCTATTAAGTCATAAATGTTGCAGAGTTTAAAAGGGTATATTAATGTTATTAGAGACTTGAGATAAAATGCCATGCCTTGCAGGATATCTTTGCATTTAATGAAAACATTTTCATCACATTCTGAGTCTATTATGCCAGATCTTCATTTCATAAGTTGTAAGATGATTTTATTTTAATTAGAGGAGATAGACCGAGCACATTAAAGTAATACAGTTAAATGCATTCATCAGCTTTTTTTTTTCCTTGTCAAGAAAATTCTCCCTCGGATTGTGCTATGCTGAGACGCTCTCACGGGCACATAAAACCAGTTGTGTGCTTATGGGTATGTATACTTTCAGCATGAGTTCTTAAGCATGAAACATACATTCCCTAATAAAAACCCCATTTAATGTCATATACTTGGCGACAGCTGGGTAAAACTGTGAAAAGAGCACCTGTACAAGGAAGACCTGAGTTCCAATTTAGCTTCTGACCCTTATTGACTTTGTGACTTTGGGCAAACCATTGAACTTCTTTCCTAGTCTCAATTTTCTCGTCTGTAATATGGGGAATAATAATAGCACCTGCTTCTCTATATAAATTATATTATTATTATTACCACCTTATGGTTTTATATCAAAAGTCTATTGATTTTTTGCATGTGCAAATTACCTATTCTGTGGTTCATATGCTTCAATATTCTACGAACCCATGATCTCATCAGTACATGAACCTCTACTTGTATATCTCATCAATGTCTTCTCATCCTGTCTTCATGCTGTTCAATAAATCCTCCATCCAATGATCAAATGTAATAGACCGGGGGTAGCTGGGTAGCTCAGTGGATTGAGAGCCAGACCTAGAGACAGGAGGTTCAAATCTGGTCTCAGACACTTCCCAGCTGTGTGACCCTGGGCAAGTCACTTAACCCCCATTGCCTAGCCCTTACTGCTCTTCTGCCTTGGAACCAATAGATAGTGTTGATTCTAAGGTGGAAGGTAAGGGTTTTATAAAAAATAAAATTTAAAAATGTTATAGACTTTGTTATTAACAGCAATACAATGATCCAGAACAATTCTGAGGGACTTATGAAAAAGGATGCTCTCCACCTGCAGAGAAATAACTGTTAGAGTAGGAATGAAGATGGAAATATCTGATTTATCACTTGTTTATTTGAATATATGTTTTGGGGTTTTGGTTTTATGATTATTCACTTAAAAATTAATAATATGGAAATATGCTTGGCATGGATTATCACATATATAACCCAGACCGAATTGCTTACCAGGTATGGGAAGGGGGAGGGAAGAAGAGAGAGAGACAATTTGGATCATATGACTTCAGAAAACTAATGTGGAAATTTGTTATTAACATAAAAAATGAATCCTCCACATAAAATCTATTCAATTTGCAATAGGCCTTCTTCAAGGGTTCTGAACCTTTTTGGTGTTGTGGATTCCTTTGGCAGAAAATCAATTCTATTAAAATACAATTATCAATTAAAAAAGGTTTTTAGATCACAAGTTTAAAAACTCCATAGATCTTTAGTATTTCATGCTTTTGAACATAGCCTTCAGATTGAAAATCTGTCATATATAACTCCCACTCCATAATTGGCTCACCTTCTTTTCCAGTGGCACATACTATTTTTTTTTACCCTTAACTTCTGTCTATTGGTTCATAGGTGGCAGAGTGGTAAGGGTGGGCAATGGGGGTCAAGTGACTTTCCCAAGGTCACACAGCTGGGAAGTGTCTGAGGCCAGATTTGAACCTAGGACCTTCCGTCTCTAGGCCTGGCTCTCAATCCACTGAGCTACCCAGCTGCCCCCAGTGGCACATAATATTGATGATATCTTTTGCACATAAATTATCATCAGTATTATCATTAATAATATTAGATGATATCACATAATGCTTTAATAACAACAATGAAAATAATAATCATTTCTCTATAATGCTTTAAGATTTTCAAAGCACTTTATAAATCTCATTTTATCTCATCATGACCTCCCTGGGAGGTGGACACTATTATTATCCCCTTTTATAGGTTAGGAACCTGAAGCAGATAGAAGTTAAGTGCCTGGATCAGGGTCAAACAGTTAGAAAGTGTCTGAGTCAGCTCTTCATGACCCCAGGTCTAGCTCCGTCCACTGTACCACCTAGCTAACTCTAAGCAATTTATATCTCTTTTTATATAGGTATAGGTATCTATATATCAACAAAAGATCAATGAAAAAAATTTATTTAATTCAAGAAAAGAAGGAAGCCAGCTAGAAAATCAGAATATGAAAAGAAATATCATTATTTATGTCACTGAGTATCACAGCAAGTCTGTGAGGTAGGAATTATTATTATTTCTAGATCACAGAGAAGGAATAAGAAAGGATAAAGTGCCTTGTCCAGGGTCACACAACAAGTAGATTAGAGCCCATCTCTTCTTGACCTGCTCTCCGTACTTTGCCACAAGAAGCATAAAGCATCCTCTCTATTTGCCAGTCCAACCACCTGCCCCCACGGCTTTGGCAGAATGTGTTGAGAATAAACATCATTCTTAATATCAGCCCCGGCATTGTCTAATTAGGAAGATAAAAGTATAGCTGACCAAAATCACAGAATATATGCTGAAGCCAAGTATAAGTGACTTGGTCCTGACTAGTGAACTGGAAAATGTTGCTGGATGTCTCCTGCCTCTTGGCAGAGAACTGGGAGCTGGGGGAATAAAAGGACACACTCGTTCATTTTTAGACTTGGATGATGTGTTGGTTTGTTCTGCTTGACTTTACCAATTTATTACAAAAAAACAATCTATTGGGGGCGGACCAAGAGGCACTGGGTGGGTTACCAATAATGTGAAAAAAGAGAGAGCATCATTAAAGCTTCTTTTTTTTCAAATGTAAATGAACAAACTATTTTATTCTCACAACTATTCTGTGAGGCAAATAACTATAATTTCACTTTGAGGAGGGGAGTTCACTCCAATACTCAGTAAGGGGATAAAAGCATTGTTTAAAAGAAGGAAAATGGTCTGGAGAATAGCCATGAGAAAACTCACTATACAATAGTCAATATGCCATAATTAAGCTACAGGTTCTAAGACACAAGAACTTAAAAAGTCTGTCCCGTATTTAATACATACTATAAAAAAGAATTATGACCACACCAATGCAACTATCAATAACATGTAAATAAGTCTTGATTGATCACACATGTTAAAACCAGTGGAAATGCGTGTTGGATATGGTGGGGTGGGGGGGGGTGAAGGGGAAAGTAAAAACAAGAATCATGTAACCATGGAAAATTTTCTAAAAAAGTAAAATATTATTTAAAAAATATAAAAAAGAATTATGAAAAATATCATTTGGGTAGGGAAATCTTAAAATAAGTTAACAGAGACAATTAAAAAAAATTTGGAAGCCCCCCAAAACTCCATACCACACACTACTCCCCAAATAACTAAATAAATCCCTGCACTAGAAAAGAAAGTATTTATTTCTAACTGGCAAAATAAACAAAGCCCTCCAAAAAAGTGAGGAGAGACCTTTTTTGAAAAATGGATTGCTTGCCCAGGAGAAAAAAAATCCTGAGACCTCTACAATGGGGTAAATCAAGTGCAAACCAGGAGTAAGTAAGCCCCCAAAAGAATATAAGGGATATCTTTCAAGAGACTGCAAGGTCAACAATAAAAGGTTCATTTAATTCAACGAAAGAAGGAAGCCGGCTAGAAAATCAAAAGATGTGCTGAGAAAAGAAAAAGCAATAGTAGAGCAAATCAATGGATTATTTGCTGCAGTCTTGACTGAGGAAGGCTTAAGGGAGAGTCTCACTTCCAAGTTCTTTTCAGGGAGACAGGTCAGGGGTATTAGAACAAATAGTGGTAAATATACAGGCTTCCCTAGACCTAATTGACAAACTAAATATAAATAAATCACCAGGCCCAGATGGCAGCCACCCAAGAGTTTTGAAGGAACTCAAGGGTGAAATATGGAACTGTTGGCCAAAATGTGTAAGCTGTCGTTATAGACGGCCACTGTGTCAAAGGACTGGCTTATTGCCAATGTGACTCATGCCTAAGAAGGACTCTAGAGATGCTGGGAACTACAGTGGGTAAGTCTAACTTTCATGGTTTGGAAACTGATGGAACACACAGGAAAGATTATAGCTGTTAAGTAAATCTCTACTCTTTGAGTTATGATTCATATGAGATTAAATCATATGTGAATAATGTACTAGAGTTTTCTTAAGGAGGTAAAAAAGGTAATCAAGGGGAAATTGGTGCATAAAATTTATTTAGTCTTTCTTTAAAATGTTTATTATAATTCTATAACTGTCAATAAAAACAATAATAAAAAAAGGCAAAACAAGAGGTGAAATATTACACTAGACTTTTAGCTTGGTAAGAAACTTGAAACGAACTAATCAACAAACAGCCAAAAATGAAATTTTATTTTTCTGTTTTCTCTTCCAAGCTTGCCTAAAGCCTCAATTTTTTACTGTTTCCCTCTTTCCTTCTTTTCTTTTCTTTCCTTTTTTTTAAAAAATATTACCCATGTCAGTTTACCAGAAGCTCTGGTTCAGCTTACTTTGCTCTGTATCATCTCATCTCAGGTAACTAATGAAGACATTCGGCTCAATGATCTTAAAGATTCCTTCTAGTTTTAAGTTTATGATCTATATCTTCCCATATTTATTTTTAATTTACTTAATATTTATCACTTTTATGGAGCTATACTTTGACAACATTAATATAATATAACATATCCATTTTATAAATGTTGGAATACAGAATGTTCAGAAGAATATAAGCTTGTTGAAGGCAGGGGCTGTTTTTTTTTTTTCATTTTGTCTTTGCACCTCCAGCACAATGATTCATACATAATGAGCACTCAATAAATGATTGAGGAATTCTATTGTATAAAAGTTATTTCTAATCTCTTGTTATTTCAGATGAAACAGCTCTTAGTATTTTTGTATAAAAGGCCCTTTCTCCCTTTTTATGATGTTTTAGGGATAAAATAAATCAAAAAGTCAAAAGGTATCATCAGTTTTGTAATTTTTATTGTATTCATTTAAACTTTCAAAAACAAAATAAAACAAAATTACTCAGAAAATACAAGGGCTTCTTATTACTCCATTTGACTTTTAAGGTGCTCCAGAACTTGATCTCAACCTGCCTGTCCAATCCTATTATGCATTGCTCCCATTACCCCACTCTACATTACAGCCAAAATCACTTTATTATTATCATTATTATTATTTTATTATTTGTGTAAGGACAGAGGAGAGTTCATTTTCTTTCTTCGTTTTCTAACTCTTAATAGAGTACCTGGCATATAGTAAATGCTTAATAAATATTAATTGATTGGCTGACTGGCTGGCTGTCCACATACTGAAATTTACTCCCTTCTTACCTCTCTGTCTCTTAAAAATCTTCATTTTCCAGAAAGCTATTTAAGTGAAAACTGTAATGGGAAGCCTTCCCTGTACCTTCCAACTGTGAGTACCCATCTACCACAAATTTATCTTAAACTTATTTCCTATATGTATTTATATATATGTATATATGTGTATATATATTTTTACGTAGGATCATAAATCAAAGCTAGAAGGGACCATAGAGTTCAAATGGTTCACTTTTCTCACTTTTCAGATGAAGAAATTGAAGTCCAAAGAGACTAACTTGCCCCCAAATGCACAGGCAATAAGTGACATCTGGGATTTGAATACATGTCCTCTCACTCCAAAACCAATGCTCTTTCCACTGATCCCTTCTTTGTATTATCTCCCTCAAATGTAAACTTCTTGAGAACAGAGACTCCCATTTTTGACTTTGTATACCCAGTAAATAGCACCTAGTAGGTCTTTAATAAATGTGTAGTGGTTAATTGATTACTTTCAAAAAGTCCTTTAACAGAGTTCAAAATCAAAGTCCATTGTAAAACTTGGGAATTTTATTGTGGATAGGAATGCAATATATACCATCACAAAATGTGAGGCTAAATGGGGATGTCTCTTGACAATGAAGTGTTAAAGGCACTATATCATCCTTCACAGGCCCAAATTATTTAACGTTTTTACACATAATCTGGAAGAAAGACTATGCAGTGAAATCTCCAAGTCTGTAGATGACACTAAGCTCCTCTCAGAAGAGGAAAGCCAAGCTGAAAGGAAAAAACTGCTGAGAGAATTGCACAAGACTGTCTGAGTGGAGAGAAAAATGGTAGATGAGCTTCAGTAAGTATAAAGGAAAATAATCATTCTAAACCTGGAGTTTTTAACCTGAGGTCCACGACCATGTTTTTAAAAACATTTTTATAATATTTCAATATAATTGGTTTCTACTATAATCCTATATAATTTATTTTATGTATTTAAAAACATTATTCTAAGAGGGATACATAGACTTGGGCATGTCAAAGGGGTCAGTGAAATATTAAAAGGCTATGAACATTTATTCTAAACAATACCTATAAAGTAACATGTTAGCTGTTTATTATAATAAAAAAGGCAAGGATGAGTTACTGCAGATTGTTATCTAAAAATGTTCCCCATTATATTACTGAGGCCAAAGAGACCTATAAAATGATGGACATTATTGGGAAGGCATATGGAAATAAAGCCAAAGGATTTGTGCATGTTTAAAGAAGGATTTGTTTCATGTAGGTCTGATCACTGTATCTAAAGAAAAATGTACCTGAACTGATAAAAATCCAAAGAACACTAAGTTTATCTACTGCCATTACATCTATTAAGATGATCATTTGAAGGACACTTCATAAGAAGACAGACTTGAAACTGAGAGAATAATTTCATTTTTTTGGACTATGCCATGAAGGTATTACCAAAAATAAACAAACTAGATAATCAGCGAGTATATAGCAGTATCACTTGTAATTGCAAATGAACCTAGAAGTAACCCAAATATCCAACAATAGAATTGTATTCTAATAAAGCAGAATTGTGTTCAGTCATTTCAGGTGTGTCCAACTCTTCAGGATACCATTAGGGGCTTTCTTGACAAAGACACTGGAATGGTTTACCATTTCTTTCTCCAGCTCATATTACAGATGAGAAAAGTAAGGCCAAAAAAAAAAAAGTGACTTGTCCAAGGTCATAAAACAAATAATTATCTAAGATCAGATTTGAACTCAGATCTTACTATCTTCATGATTGGCACTGTATTTACTATGTATGCCACCTGGCTGTCCCAAAGTAAAATTGAATACTCTAAGTTAATTAAGACTGATAAATATGAGGTAAATAAAGAAATCTAGAAAGACCTCTATGTAATCATGCAGAGTAGAAAAAATGTAGAGAGTATGATAACTATGATTACATAAGTGAAAATAAATAAAATGGGAATATTTGTGGAAACAAAAATGACTGAAAAGTTTTTATAGTATTTTATTGTTTAAATTTGTAACTTTTAAAAAACTCTTACCTTCTGTCTTATTGGATCCAAGGGTTAGAAAGGGCTAGGCAATGGAGGTTAAGTGACTTCTCCAGGGTCACGCGGCTAAGGAAAAGTCTGAGGCCAAATCTGAAACCAGGATATGCCATCTCTGAGAGCCATCTGGTCTCAATCCCCTGAGCTATCTAGCTGCTCCCTTTTTTATATTTTATACATTGAAATTAATTGATTTGAAAGTAACTGCAAAGCAAGTTTGAATGGTCATATAGTATTAAGAGCTTTGTGTCTTATTCTAGAGCTATGATTTCCAGGAAGTATGGAATTCCTGGTGTAGAATTCTCATCACCAATGTAGATCTACAACTATTCTGTACCTGGTGGTCTTAGAGTTGCCCACAAAAGATCAAGAGATTTATTTGCCTGTGGGTCTTCAGCTAGTAGGTGTCAGAGGCAAGACCTTGATCTAAACCTTCTTTCTTCTTAAGCCAGTCATCTATCCTCTACAATAAGATATTAAGTAATAATAAACCGTGGTTTTTTTAGGATAGACTTAGAAAGTTGGGATTTTTTTTTTGTCCAGAAAGGTAAAGATTGAAAAGAGGTTTTTATTTAAATCATAAAACAAAAAAAAGATGTAATGAGATAAACATGGACAAGACTATACAATACCAGAAGGTCTCCCCTTGAATTATGGGAGGGAAACTTTTGATAGTTGTAATTCGAAGAGGTGATATAGTCAGTAAATAAAAGAAACTGAAGAAAAATATAAATAAATCCATGGATTTAGATTTGTTGTTAAGTTGTTTCAGTCACGTCTGACTCTTTGTCTTTGGAGTTTCCTTGGCAGAGATACTGGAGTGGTTTGATATTTCCTTCTCTAAGCTGAGGAAACAGAGGAAGACAAGGTTAGACAACTTGTCCAGGTTCACACGGTTAATAAGTGTTGGAGGCTAGATTTGAACCCAAGTAAATGAGTCTTTCTGACTCCAGGCTCAACATTTTATCCTCTGCACCACCTAGCTGCCCAAAATTCATGGATTACAGATTCACAATGCATCACAAAGGAAACCTAAAGACTTTTGGAGGAAATACCTAACATTGTGAGTTTGACTTTAGAAAGGGAAAATATTTTCTGCCATAAACTATATCCTGGTGCTACTATCAGAGATTTAGTTCAGGAAATATTTATTAAAAACCTGCCAAGTTATTAAAACAATGTTTAGATAAGGTAGAAGTAGAATAATGAGTTACATGAATCTTTGGTCCTTTTTAATACAGTATTTGGAAGTTTTCTTAGGATTATTCAGTTTTGGATTTTCCATATCCCTTCCTGGACATTAGCAGGACACCAAGGGGTCCCAGTACAGTAGGTGGGGAACCAGTCATTGAGTTAAGAAGTGGGTTCAAGTCTTGCCTCCAATATATACTCGATGTTTAACACTGGACAAGTCATGTTGACTTCTCAACGTCCAAGGTAATTACTAAGAATTTAAGCTGCAGCAGCTGGGTGGGTCAATGCCTGAGAGCCAAGTCTGCAATCAGAAGGACCTGAGCTCAAAAGTGACTTCAGACATTTTTTATCTGTGTGATCCTGGACAGGTCACTTAACCCCAATGGCCTAACCCATACCACTCTTCTGCCTTGGAATCAATATTTAGTATCAATTCTAGGACAGAAGATAAATGTTTTTTTAAAAAAGATTTTAAGCTGAAGTCATGCCCACCAACCTGTACTAATAGCTTTATTTCAATTAATATAGTAAAATAAATAAATTCAATATCTTCACTATTAAAAGGCTAGTAGAGTATAACCTATATCCTAAATTTCCATGAATGTGAAAATGGATGGAAATGTGAGAAGTAACTCCCCAACTTGCTATTAATATTATAAACATGTTAATGGTTGTAAAATCACTGGCCAATCAAGACCCTTAGAAATCATTTACAAAAGAGAAACTGAGGATAAAAAAGCACAAGTGACTTTGGAATTCCAACTCTACTACTCACCTAGAAGCGTGACTTAGATTCAATTCTAAGTCTTCTGACTCATTCTCTTTAATACTGTTGTTCCAATTAAATGAATGCTAGAAAATAATCAGTACTAGTATATTGATGTTATACATGATAATATGCATTATATATAATAACAATACAAACGTGTCTCTTTAGTTTTATCTTTATCTTTTTTCATTTTTAAAAATATTTATTGAAATTTCTTATACTCTCTTGATCATATTAATTCTAATATGTATTTATCATGGAATTTACTCCAAATGCTAATAAATTCAGTTCAAAAACTATTTATTGTTTCTTCTATGTGCATACACTGAATTAATAATAATCATTGCAATAAGAATTGCCTTTAGTGAATAGCTAAAGTAGCTCATTAACCTAGTCATCTATTCCTGATTCAAGTGGCAGGCAGTTCCTCTCTCCATTTTACATTGGAGAAAAATAATGTAAACATAGAAGAGGTAGAATGGTGGTCTGGAAAAAGAACAATATGGAAATAAAAAAATGTGTTCTAGACTGAGATGAACCCTTAACTACCTCTGTGACCTTGTTTTGAGTAGATCAGATGCCTCTCTTGGCCTCTATTTATGCTTCTGTAAAATGAGGGGGCTAGACTAGATGATTTCTAAAGATCTTGCTGTAAATACTATCTGTCAAGACCACACAAGAGCTGTGTGATGCGTGAAATGGATCATTGTTTCACTCCACTTAATTCACAAGGATGGTCCATATCAGAGCATCTTGCCTATTTTCTCCCTTTCTAACTCCATCATCATCACTTTCGCCCCTGTCATCCTCTATGCTGCAAAATGTAACCATGCACAGTTGTGGAGAAAGAGAGACAGGGAAGGAATAACATGTGGATTGGAAATATTTCTTTGGGAAAAACCTTTAAAACACCATACAAGCTTTTAATCTCATCAGGTACAACTTGTTCATATGGTTCTTATTGGTTGCAGGGTCTTTTGGTCTCATGTTTTTAAGTTCCAAAACCAAAAAAGTGAGGTTAAAGGCAGACTTCCCATGGTTTTCTCATGGCAGATGGTTGTTCAGGCTTTCGTTTCATGCTTCACAATGCGCAAAGGAAGTCTGGCATCCTGGTACAACCACACACTTGGCCTGTATTTTTGGCTCTCAACTGAGTTCCTAGACTCTGCTTCCTCTTATTTAATTATGAGGCTAAAATCTTTCCTAAATAGGCCAGAGAGGCAAGTTTGACTGTTAGCACCAACAGTAATCATCACCAACCCTAAGTATTAAGGAGGATAAGGGTCAACTAAGAATATACCAAATGACCAACCATCACAGAGTCAGTCATATTATTGTGGTAATCAAGTTAATCTGGAGAAGGTAAGATGCATGGGAGAAATGATGGCTGTCTTCAAGCATTGGAAGGACTATAACAAGGGAGAAGTATTAGACTTATTCTGCTTGACCCTAGAGGAGCAAACTAGAGGCCATGGGTAGCAGTTGCAAAGAATTGGGAAAAAAAACAACTTCCTAATTATGAGATCTACACCAAAGTGGAATGGTCTGCCCCAGAAGGCTGGGACTCTCCTTTCACTGGAGTAAAAGTATTCCAGGCTAGGTGAACACTTAATGGGTATGTTGCAGAGTAGATTCATGTTCAGGAGTGGGATAGAGTTGAAGGTCATTGTGGTCCTTTCCAATAGTGAAATTTTGAACAAAATAAAAGAGAAAAATAAGAATTTCCAAGGTCTGGGTTGCTCTATAATTTTGGTCCCCCAAGATATATTCTCTACACTTATTCAAGTTTTAAGTTTATCCATTATTGTGCAAGTTATGCACCAAAATCCTTTATAAGAAAACAATTTTAAGACATTTATTTCATTCTACTTCATTTTATCCAATATACTTCATAACAATTTTCATGTTCCCCCTCTGCTAGTGAATGGAGAATGGCATGACAAACATTATGGGATTTAGAGTTGGAAGGAACTTTACATTTCCTCATCTGTAAAGTAAGTAAGTTGAATTAGATGACCGCTGAGGTCCCTTCTAGCTCTAAATATATGACTATAGGATTCTCTGACTGAGTCAAATTTCTAATTTAAAAAATAATGAAACCACACAGCCCAAAGAGGGAAGAAACTTGCCCAAGGTTACACATCTAGTAAATAGCAGAGACAAGTCTCAAAACCAGAACCTTGGACTTATTCCATATTCCTGTGTGCTTTCTACTACAATATGATGGTAAGAAAGACACTGAATTTAGAGTTAAATAAATAGGCTAACCACAGTGATAACACAGTTTGTAGAATACCAGGATTCTACTATATCTCCTTCATCCAAATAACTCTGCCATGAGCCAGGTATTGAGAAGGAATTTAAGTAGGTGAAGTAAGATAATATAGTCTTAAGATCTGGACTCATGATTTGGAGGATAAACCACATGAAAGGTATGGAGCTTATTTATAAATACCTTTCTTATTGCTAGAAAAATTAAAAGAGAGTTTTTATTTCATAAATGTTCTAGAGTATGGGTCCTTACTTTGCCAGGGTCCACAGACCTTCAATTAGTCTATAAAGGATTTTAGGAAATCCATGAATTTGGATGAGGAAAAGATTACATCTTTATTATAAAATAATTACTATTACTTGTAATGCTGTGTGTTTTGTTTTTATTTTATGTATTTTAAAGCATTATTCTGAGAAGCTATCCATAGGCTTCACCAGACTGCCAAAAGACACAACGAAAGTTAAGAACCCTAGAACTAAGGGAACTCAGCTGTTTATGCAGTCAGAAAACTATGGATTCAGCAAAGAATAGAGAAAAAAAGACTGGATGTCACCATCTGGTTTGCCAGATGAATGAGGTGATAGTACAGTGCTAGGAGAGGTTGAACTCATAGCTATTTGTCAAAACCATCATTCAAATGAGGTTGATAATAGAAATTTCCAAATAAATGAATTATAGAAATCAATAAAGATGCTGTTTATTCAGGGTTTTTAATCATCACAAAATTTATCATGGATTCAGGAGGCAATTAAATAGTGGAACATCAATATTCCCATATTAACTTTGCTGCTCTTAGAAACCTAATAATTCTGATAAGCCTAACAATGTTGGGACCTAATAATAATAATAATATATTCCTGTTTATATAGCACCTCAAGGTTTACAGAACCTTTTCTAAGACTTCCAAAAACTAGGAAAGGAAAATGGCACCAGGAATAAAACTAATATTATATTTGACATAATGTGAATTAATGTGATATTTCTATGTAGAATCAGAGATATTCACATATGTAAGACTGTATAGAATGAATACAAAGAGAATAAATACAAACAGATATAAAATATAGTTCAAATTATTAAATACAGAGACATTTGAGTGGGAGAACACTAGCTGTTGAAAGTACGAGGAAAGACTTAATGGAGAAGATGGTACTTGAGCTGCATCTTGAATGAAAAGAAAAAAGAAAGATTCTGAGATGGAGGTGAGGAGAGAGTGAATTCCAGGCATGAAAGACAGCCAAAACAAAGGCATGGAGATGACAGATGGGGAGACGTGTGAGAAGCATACAGGAGGTTAGTTTATCTGGATTAAAGGGTGTAGGAAGTTAATCTTTAAAGTTCTCGCTCAGTACCACTACCCTGCCAACAATCTCCACTAGAAAGGTACAAACTAATCTATAATCTTGTACCTAAGACCCAAATAGAGATTCTCCTCATTTTTGTGGTCTGCCTGCAGACCAACTCCCTGATTATTCCTTTCCCTGAAAGGCAGACATAGATTTTGTCCAACTATGTGAAGAGGAAGAGGAAGGGAATGGTTGTACCATGTGTTCAGAGGCTTTAGGTTGGAGATTTGTAGGACTGCAGAGACACTTTCCAAAATATCCATCCCTTACTCTTTAAAAAGTAGCAGATACTGATTCAGCCTAGCTGAAGAAGGAAAGAACATGGTCCACGGAAAGAATTGGGCCAAGAGGCCAGCATGAATCACTACATTAAGTCTGAACAAAGGGAATTGGGACCCATTTGGAACTACTGTCCTTAGGAATTCACATAGGGCCAGAACCAAAGTTGTTGAAAGGTAAATCCTCCACCTTGAGAAGAGGATGAGGTAGTTTTATATTCATGCTCTGGAGTATACCCATCATCAAAGTGGGACAAGTCAGAAAATGAATGTTAGAGGATAAGGGGGGAAAAATAATGAAACACTTTGGATTTCAAAAGGGAAAAAAAATTCAATCAAAGTCAAATTCATTGGCCTATAATCCTTGGCCTGTTCTTTTCCTTCTCTCTCTCTCTCTCTCTCTCTCTCTCTCTCTCTCTCTCTCTCTCTCTCTCTCTCTCTCTCTCTCTCTCTTTTAATCAAGACATCTACCTTTTCCAAAACTTGTGATCTTTCTCCTTTCAAATATCTCTGACAGAAGCTTGGAAATTATAATGACCAGGTCTTTCATAACCCAAAGATGTAGTTTATCTGAACCAATTGACTTAAATTATCATGAACTATCTCCTAACAAATCTTGGCCACCATCTTCCAGATGAACATTTTTCTTCTGTCATTTCAGGGTAAAGTTCATTTTCTTTTGGAGAAGAAAAAGAAACAAATTATTAAATGAATGACTCTGACTTCTCTCTGTTGTCAGGTATTATTGTCCTATCCACCTTAAACAAAGGTCTTATCTCTTATTCGATTCAAGAGGCAGACAGGTACTGAAGTGGATGCAGAATTGGACTTGGAATAAGGGAGATGTGAGTTGAAATCCTGCGTTGGACACTTACTAGTTGTGTGACTCTGACTTTCTCAGCCTCAGTTTTCTCATCTACAAAATGGAGATAATCATAACCCTGCCTCAAAGGTTGTTGTGAAGATCATATGAGATAACATATGTCAAATGTTTATGCATCTTAATTTATTGCATAAATAATGGATATCATCAACATCATCATCAACCTTTTCCTCTTGTTTTCCTTA
Source organism: Gracilinanus agilis (assembly GCF_016433145.1). NCBI lineage: Eukaryota > Metazoa > Chordata > Mammalia > Didelphimorphia > Didelphidae > Gracilinanus > Gracilinanus agilis. Next base: position 224,499,163 of record NC_058132.1, read on the forward strand.
GCTTCCCTTGCCAGTTTCAGGTCATTCTGACCTATAGCATTTCTGAAATCACTTTTTATTGAACCATGTTACTCTTTTATTCATTCTCTGCTTCCCATACTTGCTTCTGCCTTCCATATATTTCTTTTTAAAAATCTAAATTGGGTAAGTTGCCCCATGCATCCATTTGACACACTATTCCAAGAATCTAGAGAAGGATGTTCTAACTCTGGCTCTGCCACTGAAACTATCACATGGCTTTAAGTGAAATCACTTCATGTCTTTGGGCTACTGTTTCCTCCTAAGTAAATTAGGGTATTATCATTAAGGTCTTCATAAAGTTGAAAGTTTGATCATTTGTTAATTACAAATAAATTCATCTTCATTTATACCCAACCATGACAAGTCAATGATCTACAATATGAGAGATAGGAAAAATGGATAAATAAAAATTCAGAGATAAACCAAAATTCTCATTTAAGCCATTAGATCTAATCTCTTCCACCACAACCAATAAGAGTAAAGACTCCTTAGAACTTGTTCACCTTCTCTCCACTTTTCTACTTAATAGCAGAGTAATTAAGTAGCAGAATACCTTTTAGATACTTAGCAAGAGAGGAAATACGAAAAGGTTCAGTAAAAGGGCAGCAAGATAACTCAGTGGCTTGAGAACCAGAACTAGAGACAGGAGGTACTGGGTTCAAATCTAAACTCAGACACTCCCCAGCTGTGTGACTGTGGACAAGTCACTTAATCCCCCTTGCCTAGCCCTTACTGCTCTTCTGCCTTGCAACCAATATTTGTATCCATTCTAAGATGGAAAGTAAAGGTTTAAAAAAAAATGTTAGGTAGAGAACTAGGGACTAGGAACAACCATCACTGAGAAAATTGGTTGTCATGATTAGAGGGAAAGTTGCAAAGGATATCAAAGTGCACTTTTCACATATAAACCTCTTACATAAGCCTTTTAAAGTTTGCAAAACAATTGACATAATCATCTCACTTAAAGCTTACAGTAATGCCACAAGATAAGTAAATCAATCAATCAATATTTATTAAGCACTTACTATGTGCCAAGCACTGCTAAATCCAACATGTATTATTATCTCCATTTGATGAATCATCCTAGGAGCAGTTAAGTGACTTGTCTGTGTGATCACACATCTAAAAAGTGAAGGCGATGGGATTTGAATGCTTTATCCTTAGTGCCATTATACTTCTTTCTATATGTTGACATACCATCTGACAAGGATGCTTATATGTCTTATTTCTTTTTCATTACTGCTTCTAACTGAGCACAGGCCAGACTGAAAAGATCAATATGTGACTTTTAGTCCTTTCTCTACTAAGAATATGTGCAGTTCATCTTCTGGCTTAGGACCATTTACAAAGGGTGCTACAATTTGCCTCCTGGGCTGTCCAGAGTTTTAGCTGGAATCAAGGCTGATTGTTATACCCCATCTGTCACTTTCCAACCATCAGTAACCATATTATACTGCTTCATGGTGTGCCCCATTTTGCCCTGATCAGAAGGCTTTCTCACATGTCAAAGGAAAGCTAACACTTTAGAGTCAATTGCATTTTAAGGTGGCTCAATGACTGACCATTCCTTCTTGAAAGGGAGAGAGAGAGAGAGAGAGAGAGAGAGAGAGAGAGAGAGAGAGAGAGAGAGAGAGAGAGAGAGAGAGAGAGAGAGCAAAAGAGAGAGAGTGCAAAAGAGAGAAAGAAGGAGAGAGAGAAAACTGAATTCTCCTCTCTCTGTTCTTCCGTTCCTGTAATGCCAGCCAAACATGCATTTCTTACTTCCTCTCACTTTATCTATATTCTTCAAGAAAGGTACCTGGCTAGAGAGTAAGATACAGTATCTGAACTGATTGGAAGTCTGCCTGATTGAAAGCTGATTACTGAACTAAGGGCAAGCACAGCAGCAACATGTCATACAGAATCAGAATCTATACAAGGAAAACCTGTCATTTACTCACTTTAAAAAAAGATGAAACAAATATTCTGACTAGGCCATTTGTGTCAGTGTTGCTTGGTATAATGGCTAGAGTTTCTTCAGCCTTGAAATCAGGAAAATATAGACTCCTGCCGCAGACACTAACTTGCTACGTGACCCAGAAAAGTTATTTAACCTCCCTCAGCCTCAGTTTCTTCATTTGTTAGATGGGCATAATAATAGTACCAATCTCATTAGTTTGGATCAAATGAACTTAGGGAATGAGAAGCACATTGTAAACCTTAAAGTATGTCAGCTGTGATAATAAGACACGGGAAAATGAGGATATCCTCATTACTTATTTAAATTCTACATAGGAATAAAATTGGAATATGGTCAGTTACCAATCTATTTCTATATTTCTTTCCATTTACTCAGCTACTGAAAGATAGGTCTAGCAAAAGACCTATTGTGCGTTCTGCCCAAACAGGCAAAGTTATACTCAGCTATAGTATATTATGAATTCTAAGAAAGAAGGAACAGATGAATAACCGGATACTGAGAAAGAAAGCAAGAGAAAATAAAGAGCCTGGGAAATGTTTCTTAGCTCTTTTGAGAAACGTTATTTTCTACTTCCAGGAATAGACTTCACAAAATAAATAATAATAACAACCAACCCAATTTTCCTTGGTATATCAGGATGCAATGGTCCAACAAACTGTCATAGCATTTCATTTATTGACAGTAAGGGTGAAAAAGCAATCCTATTCCCATTATCAGTCTGATGGAGGAAGGGGAGAAGAGAGGCAGGAAAAAGAAGGAAGACTCTGGTAGAACGGAATATAGGTTAAGTTTGGAGACAAGAGGATCTAGATTCGATTTCCAACATTGCCACCTACTATTCATGTGACCTTAGACAGGTAAAATATAACATCTCTGGCCTCGGTCTCTTTATCTTTAAAATAACGATGTTGGACTTTATGACCTCTAAGGTCCCTTCTAGCTCTAAATCTTTGATCCTATGAATAATACCAAGAGACTCTTCTCTCTACGGACCTTATAATTACATTCGCTGTGCCTGCCATCCCCAACTTAGAAATATTCATCTCTTCACAAAGTCTTATTCAAGAGTAATGCTATTTAATTTGTTAATTTATTCAGAAGTTATTTTGGTGGGCAGAATATTTTAGCTCCAAACATAAGTTAATACAGATTTCAGAAAACCTTTCTGGTACTCAGTGGCTGTGACACGTTCAGTGCTAATATCATGCTGCAATCTTTAAAAGTTTATTAACCTTAAAGAATTTCTAGCCATACATTTTTTAATTAATCTCAAACTAAATTGAAGATTACACACATTAAGCATACCTTGAAGAACTGAATATTGGGTATAACAATCATCCCTGGTTGCCTAGCAACAGTTCCTCCACCACTTTCTGTCGGATTGATTCTAGACACTAGTGTAGAGCCAGTGATAAATACGTCTCTTCCATGTGTCCCTTTACTAAAGAAGTGCCCACAGACTGTGATTAATGGTGGTCCATTTTGTTATCCTGTGGTGCCCAATTTCTATGAATATTTGAGGGGGAGGGAATTCCTGGTAGAATGCTTATCATGAAATTCATGACTGCTTGTAGATTCTATGTCTTGCATCCTTCCCCTTCTCTCTGGACACATAACTACGCCTATCAAGGCCTTTATGATATCCTGACTAGATATTTATAATCATCTCCTTTTGGTTTCTCTGCTCCCAGCCTCTTATCCCAGGGTATACTAGTAAATGTTAACAACTAGTCCTCCAGAAAGGAAAAAAATCAAAAACAAAAACAGTGGCATGTGAATTACTTTTTTAAATTTTGATCTGCTTTATTACCATCTTCTCTATCACTTTAAGTCTAGACAATCAACAAAACAATAAATCAAGGCCTGATCAATAATGTTTGCCAATCTCTGTTGTTGTATGTGTGCTCACAATGAAAATTTAACAATGGACTCCTTATTTTTAAGGGCTTAACCCCCTCTAATAATGTCCTTATTTTTATAGTAAAGAAACTGAAAGCTGTTATGAGCTGGCTCTAACACAATACAGATTTACTTTTCCAATGCATCCTATACCCAGTTGCCAAATTTATATTCATAAAGTATGTCCTGACTTTGTCACTCCTCAGCTCAAGAAGCTTCAGTGGGTCCCTGTTGCTTCCAGCATCAAAGCTCTTCACAATCTGGCTTCAAACTATCTTTCAAGATTAATTGTAAATCCTTCCCTATAATACCTTCTAGTGAGACTGGCCTACTTGCTCCACACTGTATATAACATCCTACTTTTTGCCTCCATATTTTCACATAGTAAATGCAGAATGCCCTCTCTCCTTTGCTTCTTAGGACACTGCACTCCCTTCAGGGCTCAACTCAAGGATCACCTCCTTGAAGAGTTCTTTCCTAATTATTTTAGTCATTAGAGGTCTACCCTAAATCCCTCTGAATTTTTTTATATCCTGCCTTTAGTTATCTAGGAAAAGAGTAGTTTTCTGCTATTCTTTTCTATTACTAAAAAAAAATTTGTACATTTTCTTGTTGTTCAGTTGCATCTGACCCTTTGTGGATCCATCTGGGGTTTTCTTGGCAAAGATGGTGGAATGATTTGTCATTTCCTTCTCTAGTTTGTTTTATAAACTGAGGTAAACTTGCCCAATTAAGTGACTTTCCTAGGGTCACACATTTAAAAAGTACCTGAGATTTAAACTCGGGAAGATACGTCTTCCTGACTCCAGGCCCAGTACTCTAACCACTGCACCAACTAGCTACCCATATTAGTAGACTACTGTTCTACAGAAAAGATGCTGATCTAAATGAGTAAAGGAAATCTCCTTATCTAGGATTCCCAATATCAATGAAATCACAGGTGCAACTCCTCTCCCTTTCCTTATAGTTTAAGGAGCTAATTTCTAATATTAGTAGAATTTGTGGATTAGTACTAATCTATTACTATTTAGAAGTACTAATTAGTACTAATCTACTACTCATAGTACCAGTTAGCACTAATCTACTACTAGTAATAACCTACTATTGGTAGTACTAATGAGTAGCCTGGTAGTAATCTACTAGGAGTAGTCCCAATTTACTAATTCTACTAATAATAGAAATTAATCCCTTAAACCATAAAGATGAGGGAGAGTTGAAGCAGTGATTTCATTAATATTGGGAATCCTAGATAAGGAGATTTCCTCAACTCATTTAGATCAGCATCTTCCCTGTAATGGATAGTCTGAGAAAGTTGACTAGAACATCGAGGAGCTGGGAGACTGGCCCAAGATCACACAGCCAACATGTCAGATGCAGGATCTGAACCAAGAGACCAATTCTCTATCCATCATCCCATCCTGCCTTTTTCTACCAGCATAGCTAAAACAGAATCAATAGCACATTAGTATCTCATTCCATCATGCTTTAAAAATTCAAATGAAAAAACATACCTCCCACACATTCTAATTTCCAAAATAGAATATAAGATTATATCAGGTGTGCCGTAGGGCATTCCCAAGGCCGTCCTATTCTTTAGAATGCCTGAGGTAGGCCCCATAGCCAAAAAATGTCATCTCTCATCTCATTTTCTCCTACTGCAGTCTATTGTTACAAATAACCTTTTTAGTCCTGCATACATTCCCATGTCTGTACATTTGCATTACTGGAGTCCCTATTGCCACAATTGCCAAGGAGCTCTCAAAGCGCTGTTGCTGGGCTTTGCCAACTCTGTTTGGCTGCCTGGATCCTTCCGGGTTCCCAAAGCTGGCAAGCTAGTATGCTAATAGAATTCATTAGCCCCAGCTTTGACAGACAGTTAAAACAGGACACCGCATTCTCCGGCCAGCCTTGCGTGGCCATTATGCCATTTCAGGAGGCACAGCTAATTCAAAGAAGTTGATGACGGGGTTTGCAATGGGGGACATTAGAGTCTCGGGTAGTAGAGAGGTTGGACATGCTAAGCAGGCAACATTGCCAGCAACCTTGATTTGATTTCTGGCACCACTCAACTGGCTTGGCAAAGACAGCAGTAATGAGATAAACTGAAATACCAGGCACTGGGACTGGTCTTTGAAGTAATTATCCTCCAGGGTAACAAGGGACAAGATGAAAAGGTTTGCAGGGACAAGCAAGACAGTGGGCACACCTGGGACCCAATTTGCATCCCAGAATTCCACCATGCCTAGCAACATTCCCTTGACTCAGGTGTGCAGAGAACTAAACAGTCTGTCAAAAGGGAATGAATAAATGGGAGAGAGTCTGGGAAGGAAAATAAAGTTAGAAAAATATATAAGCAAGATGGAGAGGCTGCCAGAATGTGGCAAGTGAGAGAAATAAGAATGTCTGGCTCTCAGAATCGCCTCCTACCCAAGATCCTTCGTGAAACACCCAGTGGCTAGTGAGGTAATCTTTGTGAAGTGTTTGGCACAGTACTTGGCACATCGGAGTTGCTTAATAAATCCTTCCCTTCCCTCCTTACTCACTACCCTGAAACTTCTTCATTTATAAAGTTGTCTTTTCTTATCTTTGTGCATGCCATTTACCGGAATAGAACGTGAGCTCCTTGAAGGCAGGGATGGTTTCGTTATTTTTCTTGGCATCCTCGGCACCTAGCACAGTATATTTAATAAATGCCTATTAAATTAAATTGAAATGAATTAAATAACATTAATGGTGTTTTCCAAGCTCATGATCAGAAAGGGCGATCGACATTTAGCTTTCACTTATAAAATAATCTTCCTTCTACCCACAAGGGGAAGAATGAAACACAAAGTGACAACATCCCATGGGAATAAATCAGATAACAAATAACAAATCCGAGAGACTTTAAAGCACTTTACAAACCTTAAAATTCTATAGAGATGCCAATTACTATGATTATTCTAGCCAGTCACTGTTGTTGTTATTATTATTATGCTACAGTAGCCTCAAAAGACAGAAAATCATTTAGGACACGACTGACAAAAAGGATCTACTTTTGGCTCCTATGGAACTGGAATTTCTCTGAATTTAAGGACCTTAAATAAAATGATTGAAGAACATTTTCAACTCACAGTTCACATCACAGATCCTTCACACATAAGCAGGCCCACCTAAGAATCTTAGCTTAGGAGAGGCCCAAGGCTAAAGTTGAATCAGAAATGAATCATTTCTCTCTGGTGCTGAGTAATATTTCTGAATCAAGTTGGAGGTGACTGGCCAGGCAAGGTGGGGGAACATGCATGTGTATTGGAAACTCACAGTGTTGCTCCCTGAAGGCAAAGCTGAGTCTTTAGCTTTCTGCTGTTAATCTTTTGATCTTTATAAAAGAAAATATCCCTTAGCTGAAATAAACCATATCCTAGGCCTGACAATGGGAGCACAGGCAGGAATCACAAGTGGACTTTGCACTCATTTTAAAGTGGCTAGAATCAGGAAAGATTCTTAATATACCTCCAGGGAAATCTAGGGCAGTGAGCTAATCATTATCTCCCTTTCTTTCTTCTTTCCTCTGGAGAGTGGAGATGATCCCAGAGAAGATGTATATTTCCAGTGGGAGTTGATCAAAATCTGATACCAAATTTATCATAGAGTGTTAAATATTAAGAATATTCTATATTGGGCTCTCCCCTGTATGTTCCTACAGAGACCCCTTAATGGACTCCGAAATGAAGATGTTGATCCAGCATTATAAAGAATGAAGGAAATTCACCAATTCAGCAAGGAAGGAAGGAAGGAAACAAGCATTCATTAAGTATGTATTATGTGCTAGGCACTGTGCTAAGGGAAGGGGATTGCATTTTAAGAAGGGAAGACAATATACAAAAGGAGCTAAACATGTGCAAGGAAAGGGAGGCTATCTATGGAGAGGCATGGTTTTGAAGTTTGGAAGCAGGGAAATGGAGACTGAACTCACTCCTCCAAAAAAGTGAGACTCTAGGAAGAATGCATCTGAAGAGGAAGGGGGCATGGCTTATAATAGTCTATTTCAGGTTCAAAAGCCCTGGCAATAATTGGATATTCTAGGATAAACACATCCCACGGGTAGTAACTAATATTTATTAAAAATCTTGTTGTTGATCAGTCATATCTAACTCTTTGTGACCCCATTTAGAGTTTGTTTGGTTGTTTTTTTTTGGCAAAGAGACTCCAGTGGTTTGCCATTTCCTTTTCCAGCTCATTTTACTGATTAAGTGACTTCTTCAGGGTCACACAGTTAGTAAGTATCTGAGGCCAGATTTAAACGTGGGAAGATGAGTCTTCTTGACTCCAGACCCAGTATTCTATCCACTGTGCCACTCAGATGCCCTATGTGTAAAACACCAGATAAGACCCTGAGGATCCAAAAACAAACAAAAAAAAGAAATGATCCATACCCTTAAGTCACATATTCTGCTGGGATGATACAACAAAATGTACACAAAGAAATAATCACACACAATCAAAGTTATACAAAGTGAATTTAAGAGGGAAATAGACCTAACAACTCCAAGAAAAGCCTAACAGAGGACAGAGTGCTTGATCTGAAGTTAGGAGCTCTAAGAGACAGAAATAAAGATGAAGTGCTTCTAGAATCCATACTTCTCTATCTACCATATCCAGCTGCCTCAATTTATAGAAAAATATACTTTATTTATACATTCATTTAAAGTATATCCTTAAAATCTCTCTCCATCATCAGATCATCTTGGACTTACAAATACTGATTTTAGGATTAACCCACCCATGAGAACAGGGAATAGAGGGTAGTTGTTCAGAGCCCTTGTCCTTACCTGAATGAGGGTCTTTGTATTTTATTTCCCAATTTAGAGTACTTGGAGAATAATTAAACTAGAGCAAAGGTTATTACCCTCTGTTCCATGAATTTGTTTTTCAAAATATTTTGGTAATAGTATTTTAATATAATTGCTTTCCTTTGCAAATACAAGTTTTTTTTAATGTTATACTTGTAAATATACTATTCTGAGTCCATAGGCTTCACCACACTGCCAAAAGGATCCACAGCCTAAACAAGGCTAAGTAACCCTAGCCTAGAGAAATTTTATGCATATGGAGGGTCTCAATTAGTTCCTAATAGCCAGGATAGTCTACTGTCACACCTAAGGGGAGAGATATGTCCCTAATAACTGTGTCCTAGATGTTTAAAATTTTATGTGTAAAGGATCTTAGAGGTTCCTTGAAAAAAGTCTTCTAATTTTATAGATGAAGAAATAAGATCAGAAAAATGAAATTACTTGCTTAAGGTTGGTTAAAAAAATAAAGTGGCAAAATCTAGACCAGAATATGTCTTCTAATTCCTGGTCAAGTGCTCTTTCCATATCATTACACATAGTAGGTAGATATTGTTAAAATTATAATATTAGTACTATATTTGAGGAAAGTCATGGGATAAATGGACTTTTGAGGGCTGACCTGGGAACCCAGATGACATATGTTTTACGTAGTTTCTCTGGGAAAATACATTCTGAATTCCAAGTAACCAAGTTACAAATGATTCCTGGAAGACCATAAAAAAGAGGGGGAAAGGATCATTTGTACAAAAATACTTTGATAACAAAGAATTGGAAATTGAGGGGTTTTCCATCAGTTGGGAATGGCTGAACAAATTGTGGATCAGAAATGACAAGCATGATGGTTTCAGAAAAATCTGGAAAGAAATGTATGAACTGATGCAAAATGAAATGAGCAGACCAAGAACAGTGCACACTGTAACAGCAATATGTATTTGACAAACAACTGTGAATGACCTATTCTCAGCAATTCAGTGATCTAAAACAATTCCAGAGACTCATGATGAAAAGTATGAACTGCCCTCCAAGAAAGAATTGATGGAGTCTGAATAAAGACTAAAACGTACTATATTACACTTTCTTTTCTACTTCTTTTTAAAAAATCTGAAATCTCTTCCACAAAATGTTTAATAAGAAAAAATGTTTTACATGATTGCACATTAAAATCTATATTGGATTGCCTACCATCTTGGGGAGGGAAGAAGGAAGGAAAAGAGAGTAGGAAGGAAGGAGAAAATTTGGAACTCAAAGCTTTTTTAATGAATGTTAAAAATTTTGTTTTTACATGCAATTGGGGGAAAAATAAAATACTATTTAAAAATTATCTTTTGGAAGATAACCTTTTTGGAAGTGGGAGGTTTTGTTTTTTTTTTTTAGGAGGATATCCTCACTGTCTTAGAATGCAAGCGTGTAGATGCAAGATTAGTATCTCTTTAATTTGACTTTATAAATGGTGCCATATTCCAATGGAAACTTTATAAAGGCTGATGCTAGATTTGGAGACAAATTACATCAACTCAAAGAAATTATTTGTGAAGGTAATTTGCTTCCATGTGTTCCAAAGAAGTATCTTGCAGTGCATTACTGGAAGATTTGTCGTCATAGAGAGTTTATTCAATAACTGTCTTTCCTTTTAACCCCCCTGGGAGGGTCTTACTAGGTAAAGACCATAGCATTTCAGCATGATCATAAGTTGATACAATTCCTATATAATAATATGGAATATTACAACATATTCAAAATGGAGAAAAGACCCTACCTAATATTATCCTATGACTTGTTTTCTGTATTCTCTGATCCACTTTAAGACTAGGTGAGTCAAAGTAGAAAATTGCTATTTATGTGATCAATTTAAGTCATACCTATAATTAATCAGAATCATTTTTGGTTATTATTCTAATAATGTTGATCATTTAATGATATCACAGGATCATTGTGAGGATAAAAATAAGAATTTTAAAAGGACTTTGCAAGAAATAAAGCCCTCTATTAATGTGAATTATTAGGATTCTCTATATCAACCTGTTTGTACAGCCAAGGTTAGTTCAAAAGATAGTTTTTGTTCTCTTATCTCCTTGGGTGCAGTCCCATATCCTCATTTTATGAGTAGGAAACTGAGTTTTAGGCTGATGAAGTGACTTTCCTAAGATTAAATATAGTCAATAATAATGGTATACCTAGAATCCAGGTCTCCTCCCCTCTAGATTAGTTTTGTTTTCTCTCCCCTACCCTCTTCTCTACTTCTTTAGGTATCTATACACCAGGTGGATGACTTTTCTCTTGGACTGTGTTTACAAAAGGAGTGGGAGCAAGCCAAGGAGATTGACCTGGGGGCCTGAGTTATTGGGTTTGGCTATCTGTAACAATCAAATTAATGGATAATTCCCATGTCTCCACTTTACTTTGTACTGTGTAAAACTCAGCCTCAAGGTCTTTTTTGATTAAGTCATGGATCCATGAATTTACAGAGAGAATAATTAAGATTACAGTCATAGAACTTTCAAGATAGAAGGGATCTAAAAGATAATAAATATAAAATTTAGGTATTTTTCCCCAGACTATTGATTTCATCAGTGTGGAGAACTAAGTGTGAAAACTGCCTCCATCAATGCAGCACTATAACTAGGCTATAGCTCAAAATGTTAGGAAGTTCTCTGGGCATACTGAGAAGTGACTTTTTGTTGTTGTTTAGTTGTTCAGTATGTCCAACTCTTTGTGGCCCAATGGACCATAGCTATCCATGGGGTTTTCTTGGCAAGGATACTGAAACAGTTTGACATTTCCTTCTCCAGAGGATCCAGAGGAAAAGTGATTTGGGGGAGGTGGGATAGGAGATGCTTATAGATAGCATGTACTTCAGGCAGGACTTGGGCCCTATCTTCATGACTCCAAGGCTATCCCTCCATCCACTACTTCAAACTGCCTCTAAGACATGAGTCTTTGGAGGATGAGAATATTTTTCTCCATTCTTGGACTAAAACAGCCACATAATTTGATTCAGACTTTTGTAATCTTCCTTAAATTAAGTATTTTATCTTTCATACAAATTCTCTGTAATTCACTTTTTTTTAAACTCTTTACATTTTAGAATAGATATTAAGTATCAATTCCAAGGCAGAAGAGTGGTAAGGGCTAGGCAACTGGGGTTAAGTGACTTGTCCAGGGTCACACAGCTAGGAAGTTTCTGAAGCCATATTTGAATCTGGAATCTCCTGTTTCCAGACTGGCTGCACTTTCCACTGAGCCACCTACTTGTCCCTTCAATTCATTTTCAATAAGTTTTATTAAGTGCCTATTAGGTAGCAGACACAATGTTAAATTGTAAGAACACAAAGATCAAAAACAGTCCTTAAATTCTTTAGGAATTCTTGTCTTTCTTATACATGTTCCAAAGGGTGGTTATTAGTAACTTTGAAAATGTTTTCTGATGTTATCATCAATGGAAATGCCATCTCCTACTCTCTCAAAACTTCTCCAAAGGGATAGGTGGGTGCCTCAGTGGCTAGAGAACCAAACCTAGAGACAGAAGGTCTCGGGTTCAAATCTGAACTCAGACACTTCTTAGCTGTGTGACCCTAAGCAAATCACTTAACCCCAAGTGCCTAGCCCTTACCATTTTTCTGCCTTGGAAGCAATACTTAATATCTATTTTAAAATGTAAGGTAAGAGTTTTAAAAAGAGTAACTTCCTCCTCCCAAGTTTATTCTCAATGTTTCCTTTTTTATTTTTATTTTTTACTTTTGAGAGAAGAATGTCTAGTTAGTTCCCCTTTAGTTCAATTCAATGGCCTTAGTCTGAGAGAAATAGGAATATGGATAGGATCTCAGGAAGCCCATTAGTACAAGTCCCTCATTTTACAGATGAGGAAACTGAGACTCAGGGAAGTAAAGAAATCTTTTTAAGTCAGTCAATAATGAATGAGGCACTGTGCTAAGCACTAATGACAAGAAGAAAATAGAAAGCAATCCCTTCCCACAAAGAACTCACATTTTAATGGGAGAAACTAATGTGTAGATGACTATGTACCTACAAAGTAGAGACGGAGTAGAGAGAAGGTGTCAGAAATATGCCTTGGGCCCAAGGCTTCTAACTCCAGAGCTCTTCTCACAAAGTATAACCACATCCTACAGTGATCATTTTTGACAAGCAATGGAGAAGAAGAGATCATTATAGGAGGAAATGTCCTTTTCCCACTACACCAAAAACACCGATAACCTTTTGAAAAACAAATGCTTATTTGAAGTATTGTTTTAATGCTCAAATTAAATATTTGGCATTGACATGAGGTAGTCTAAAGGGCACTAGACTAGGAGTGAGAACACCTTGTTACTAGTCCCAGCTCCATCCTATACTGGCTCTGTGACCAAGAGAACACAATCTATTTGAGGTGTGGCATCCTTCTCTACAACATTGGGTGAGGGGTGGGGAGAGGGTGATAACGATCTATCTCACAGGGTCATTGTAAGGATAAAATAAGAGTATGTATATATCTATGTTCAAGAACTTGAAAATTAGGGAGTTTTCATAAGCTTAAGATGTTTCTGTTTATCTTCAATTGAAGAAAATGATTAATGTTTCATATTTGACATATTAAACCAACACAGTGGAAAGATGACTTGAGGTCAGAGGACCTTGAGATCAGCTATGTTATCCTGGGAAAGTCACAACCATCAGCGTGTCTTATTTTTCTCATCCGTAAAAAATAGGGGAGTAGACCAGCTGAAATCTCAAAGGTCCCTTACAACTCCAAGTCCATGATTCAATGACCTGAAAGTTCCTTGAGAGCGGAGACCATGTCATGTACATCTTTTTATCCCCAGGCAGCATTTAGAACAGTGACTGGTTCGTTATAGACACTCAATAAATATTTGTAGAATGAATGAAGCAAGATGTTAAAGGAAAAAAAGAGGGGGAAACAAAATTTTTAAAGCTCTATAAAATTTTAATGGCTTTCTGAGATGTTGAACAGCATTCTAATGTACCATTTTAAATGATTTCTCCCCTTAGCTTTTAGCCAGTCTATTAATCTGAAGGGTTCCTCTCTGCCTACAGAGAAATAACATTTCAAAATAGCCACCTTTCCGATTCTTTTTTTCCTGGTGGGGAAGAGCTAAAATGCACCCACATTAGGATGGAAATTTTAAGGGCTATTCATCCTCAAGCTTCAGGACATAAACTGAGCAACAGCTGGGGTCAGGAAGAAATTACGGAAGCTTCTAACAGCTTCCTCCAGAGTATACTGCAGTGCTCACTGCTGGAGTCACAATGCAAGCATGAAGATGAAGTTTTGCTGAGTTTTTTTTTTAAACTGATAGCAATTTTTAGAGTTTTGGAAATGAAAAAAAAAAAAAGAAAAAGAAGAGAAAAATTCTGCTCAAATATCACTATCAGCTTTTGGGTTCCAGATAGCGGTGGTAAGAAAACCTGTGTCACTGGGGAGCTAAAAACCTAGAACATTTCTTGGGTAAGACACACTATGAGTGACACAAAAGGGCTAGAGTAATAATATCACTTGGCCCTAGCTCTCTTCATAGAACAGCTCACAATAGGTCACGAAGCACAAGTTAAAACACCTCCTACAGGGGGCCTGGACTGACTTCCCTCCTTCAGAATCCCTCAGTTGGTTGTCTTTTCTTGTTCGAAAATCTTTGTGTAACTTTTTTATACCCTGTGAATTTCCTTATCTGTTTACATGAATCCCTCCAATAAAAGGTAAGTATGACATATAAACTGCTCCATTTGGGGGCTAAGTAACACCAGTACCTTACACCATCTTTTCCACATAGATGGTGCTTAATAAAGAGATGCTGGTAAGATAGTATACGTCACGGGAAGGTCAATGAAACTTTCATTTCAAACTGACAAAAATGGAAGAGAATGCCCTAACCAAATGTGAAAATCTTTGGCCCAAAGTAGTAGTCATTTCACAAAGTCAAAATACTTTTGTTACATGGTTTCACCTGAGGAAACAAACAGGCTATTCAAGGGATTTGAAAAAAAAATTCCATTCTGGGCCATTCAGCTTAAAAAACAACCAAAATATTGCCCCTGGAGGCAGTGGTGTCTAGGGCTATTTTCAAAGAAAGCACTTCTGTCAGATATCCATTCATATTGCCATGTTCTTAAGAAAACTAGATGGCATATTCAAAACAATTCCTGGCCTTCAGCTGACCCTTGTGTCTCCTGGCACAGAATCTCTCCCTGCTGATGCAAATGAAGGCATTTCTATGTGGAGACACCAACAGAAGCCAGCAAAAAGCAAATTAATGGCAAGTCCATCAATGCCCTTTGCTTCTGAGGGGCACAGCGTGTGTCTTTGCACCAAGCGTGGGGTAGTGCTCAGTGTGTTTTCATCTCAGCAGTGCTGGCAGTAGTTGCACCTGGGGAGGAAAGCAACTCGGTGCCATAGTGTTGAAGGTTGAAATGTTTTACTGCACTTTGCCAGGTGCTGAGAGCTACTGGACTCTCACTGTTTTTGCCCCTAGAAGTCAGTGAGAAAAATAGTGAAAAGATTTTTAGACCAGAGGACTGTGGATATGTTTAAATGGATAAGAAAATGGTTATTTTTTCTGGTACTGAGATGGGGGCAGGACTAGAATGAGAGGATAACAGTGCTGTTGAAACAAGAACAGGAATATATTTTGGGAAATTCAACTCCATTTTACAAATAATTTATAAAGAACTAACAATGTGCAGAGTACTGTGTGGAACATGAAGGGACAAAGGATCATAGATCCAGAATTAAGAAATACCCTTCAGCAGATCAAGTCAAACCTTCTCTTTTTAAAGATGAAAAACTGAGGCCAAGAGAGGATGACTTGTCCAAAGTTACATGTGTAGCAAGGGACATGGGTCAGATTGGGATTTGCTCGAAGTCACACAAAGCCTCAGAGACAGGACTGGAAGTAAGATCTTCCTGACCTAGAAACAAGATCCCACTAAAATTATAAAGCCTTCCTTTAGATTTCTTCATTGTTATAATTAGAGGTATTCTTGGAGCTAGCTTATATTGGTTAGAAAGAGCTGATTGTTAAGTTTTCAGTAAGCAAATGTTATATAAATCAAATGAATTTTTTTTGACATTGCCTGGGCTTAAAGGAATCAAGAAAAATTTTAATAATGCACATTAAACTTCCAGAGAGTCAGTTGTTAAATATACCAATATCCCCTTAGATAGAAGCTTCTGCAAGCTAAGAACTTTACATTTTTCTGCTTTTACTGCTGCTCCTTCCACTCTCCATCCTCTAACGCCTAGCACAAAACATGAAGGATGAAGGGTGGCAAAGGGGAATGCATCTGCATGGAAGGGTCAGCCAAAGTTATGAAGGAAATAACTTCAAGTATCAGTAAATAGTATGGCATAGTTAGCATGTTCACCTGAAAGACCCCTTCTTCCTCAGCTATAACAAAACCCCTAAGGGCTCAAACAAAAAATTTCCAGTCTTCATGGAAAATGTCAGGTAGCCTTTTCTCTTATAGTCCTTTCTGACTTATTGGTTTACTATTTTGAAAAATAACCTATCAGGAAGTGGCCATTCTTTAGAAAATATAAGATATACAAAGCCAGGACCATTCAACTAGAAAGGGTTTAGATTTGCAGTGGAGCCATCCATCTCCTCACACACCAAAGTCTGAAGACAGGAGATGACTGGCCTAGGACTCAGCATCATCTCACCCTTTTCAATAGCCTCCACTGGCCACTTTGATATTGAGGCAACAATGAGAAGAGAAGTTAAAAGCACTTGATCATTGTTCCTTATGTTTCTTATTAGCTGACTAATCTTAACAAAGAAGTCCACAATAAATTGTGCTTGTATATCTACAGACATTCTTCAGATCTGCCTTCTCTTTTTAAGAAAATCAGTCCAATAGTGTCATCTTCCTACTAAAATACTATGAATGTAATCGGATTGGGCAGAATGGAGTTAGGAAAATAATATGAGAGAATCTGCTAGGTATTCGTGTTATATAAAGCACCTTTAAAAAAGAAATGGCAAAATATTTGCAAGGAAGAAAATTTGAGGAGGATGTACCATGCTGTCATCCGAAAAACTTCATTTTCTATTATTTCTGCTTTGAAATCAGACTTTATAATCTAAGCTCTATGCATCTATGTACTGGCAATTTTTTTTTCCTGAAGGAGAAAAAGGCCTTTGGACAATTTCCAACAATGAATATCTGTGAAGTTTCTTGATTATGCCCCATTTTCCATGACAGAATGCTGGAGAATTTAGAAGCATAGCCAAGTTTGTCTTACAAACACTGATAAAGTGTACTCAAAAACAACTCAGTTTCTCCATGAACACTTACGTGTTGCCCAGTCTTCATATCTCAGAATAAACATGAACAAGCTGGCTGCCCACTTTCTGCTCTAACATTATGTGCCGACTCTGGGGGAAAAAAAGTTCCTAAAATGTTCCCATGCTTGAGATTGTGTTTCCTTGAATAAAGTCCAAATGTACTGAATGGAATTCTAGGCTCGCACTGAACCATAAAATGTCACAGATAAGGAAAATAGGCAAAAATATAACTCATCAGTACTCTAGAAAAAAAATTATTTTGAACTGGCTATTTAACCAGATTTGTTGTGGCCTTTTCAGTCAATTGGCCAAGTTCCAGAAACTGACAATCTCATTTTTCTGAGGCTAATTGTCACTCTTCTCACTTTGGGATTTTTTACCCTTTGGAAATGATTCAGTTTACTCAGTTTCCACCAAATCACAAGCTTCATACTCAGTCTCGAGGAACTGTTTCACTGTACTCTGAGGTTTTGCACATCTGGTGCCTTCAAACAGAGCATCTGCATCGCCTTCAATAATTAGCATTTTGGTTTGCAATGCACACTATTTTGCATTTATACTGTGTTCTGAATCAAATGTCTTTAAGACCTTTAATTAGTTCATCCACACAGCCCCGGTCCATTAGAATTTTCTATTCTGGCTTAATCCAGGAAATAGATGAAATTGCTATATTAGACAAGTTATACAATGAAGTGGCAAGTGCAGAAGAAGAATTCCTTGCCAGAAATGAACAAATTTCTGTACTCCATCTAATCCATACTTTTTCCCTAAGAATTTCTGAGAACTAATGAAATATTAACAGCAACAATGTCATACACAGAGAACTTAAGTCCAGGCCCCACAATGTGCAAAGCTTTTAAAAATATCTTTTTAAACATTATTTTACAGATATCATTTCAGAGCTCTCCTCCATTTAGCATATGATTATGAAATATTCTCAAATCCTGACTTGATGCTTCCAAGCTGTTTGGGCCCAAATCAAATCATTTAATGTCCCTCTGCCACAGTTCTTTCATCTGTAAAGTGGGGATAATAATAACATCTACCTCCCAAAGTTGTTGTGAGGATCAAATGAGAAAACAAAACACTTGGTACATCCTAAAGCACTATTTACCACTACCTATTCTCATCATTCTCATTATTATTCTCAAGCTGCTTATTACTGAAGGAAACATTTCGTGTTTGACCTGGTTAGTCTCCCCCAGGTAGATGGCATTTATCTGACTTGCATGAAAACGTTCAATGGAATATCTCTCTCATGTAGTATAGCTCCTAGCTTCAAGTGAAACTTGACTGAAACCAGAAGTTGTATCTTGTATTGTTTGTGGACCAACTTTTTCCTTGTTTTACCCTCATCTGTGGCTTTATCCTTATCAGAAATTTGCAGATTCACCTAAGGATACTAAAAAGTTCCCTACTTCCACTCTGGTCACATGCTTGATAAATTCAAAGTTGGTCTTAAATTTAAATCTTTCTTACCCAAGGCCAACCAACTCTCCAACCACATCATGGTACCTCTCTACATGGACCAGTGAACATTTTAACCTGAGTCGGAATAGGCCTATATAAATGAAGAAGGCTGACAAGAATTTATTATTTGTAGACAGAAATGGAGGGAATATGGTGAGGCTGTTCTGTAGTTAATACCACCAGAAATAATGCTGGACAACTATCAAGACCCCAAACTACATTTGTGGGATGTTTGCGACATCACTCACCTAAATGGCAATGAGGCATATCAGGAAGTCAGGGTGAAAGAAGGAATTGAAGCATAACATGAAAAATATGGGATGGTTTAGGAGGCTGGGGGTAGCTTAGAGAGCTCTTAAGCTCTAAGATAAAAATTCAGCCCTAGATATTACTGGCTGTCTATAGAGTAGCAGTGGAGATACTCAGAGACAGATCTACACATCACCATCAGCAGTAGCTGATGGCTCTCAGAAGAGGTTGAATTACTTTCTGGAAGAATACAGAATCTCTCCACATCCTGGCTAAGTTATATTTGGAAGACAGGGTGAGGAACTGCTCACTGTATTTCAGTGGATAGAGGACCTCAGTCACTGAGCTGTCAGATTAAAAACTCTTACAGCCCTAAATTCATGGAAATGTTTATCAGGTCGAGCAGACTCAAAGGGAGCTGGAAATCTGTCTTCAGATTCTGATGTTCTAATTGCTCATAAACAATAGCAACTTATCAGGAGAAAGGTGTTTGGGGATGTCACTAACATCACTTTACTGCCATTTATATAACTCTAAATATCTTAAAAGTTCTAAGCAGGGCTTTTATGATATGAACAGGAAAAATCTTTTTTTTCTGCTCTATTTTTTCTTTTTTTTGCAAATAACTTGTAATACCCATAAATCAATAAAGTAGAAGGTAGTGTTTTCTAGTCACTTAATAATATTCCAACCTTTTAAAGTAAACCTTGTTTAGTGGACAGAATATTCAGCTTGGACACAGAAAGATCTAGCTCTTAATCTTGCCTCAGGAGTTTAATACTTGTAGGATTCTGAGAAAGTCGTTTAACTTCTCTCTGCCTCGGTTGCCATATCCATAAAATGAGGAAAAGAGTACCAGCAACTTAATATATTTTTGTGAGATTCAAAAGAGTTAATGGATGCAAGAGACTTCACAAATTCAAAAACAGTATATAGGAATGTTAGCTGATGTTTTTGTTTTATTGAGGGCTCTTTATTCTGGGTGGGCAGTAGGTGGGGCCCAGTCAGGTGTCAGTAAGACTTGAATTAAAATCCAGTCTCTGACACTTACTAGTTGTATGACCCTGAGCAAGTCACTTAACTCTGCCTCAGTTTCCTCATCCATGAAATGAGCAGGAGAAAGAAATGACATACCACTCCAGTATCTTTTACAGGAAATTCCCAAATGAGGCAACAAAGAATCTGATATGACCGAAATAACTGAACAACTTTATAATGGATAATGTGCTAAAATAGATTCTCCCAGTATGTAAAGCTATTTCTTTTAAATTAGGCTTTTTAGGCAAACATTTCTGTACTTTGGGATCACTCGGGTGTTTGGGCCCTTAAAGCAAGTTCTGTGTGTATTGAGAAGAGAAAGCACAATAAGGTGGAAGGTACTCTGAATTTAAAAATAGAGAGCATAGGTTCAAATCCCAGCTTTTTCACTTTTTAGTTAAGTGACCTGGGAAAGTCAGTAAGCTTTTCTGATCCTCAGTTTTCCCGTCTATAAAATGAGGATTGAACAAAATGACTTCTCCGTTTCCTTGTAGTGCTAAATTTCAGATTGCATGAATTAAGGTAGCATCCCAGGAAATCTCTAACACTATTTCTCCAGAGTACTCAGGATCAATATAATCTAAAGACAAACAATTTAATTTAACTAATCCAGTAATATCTATTAAGCATCCATTCTATAACAAGAACTAGTCCAAATAAAAATGAAATAAAGCAGAATTCAAGTAAAATCGAAAAGAGTTCCAAAGTGCTCCAGGGAAACTTGAAGGAGTTTTCACTTTCAACTGGCCGGATCTAGGTTTCACAATAGAGTTGACACCTAAAATTATCCTTAAAGGAAGAGAAGCATTTCAGAAGGCAAAGATGCAAAGAGTAACATTCTAGGCATGGAGCAATAACCTGTAGGGATGGCACAGAGGGCAGTATGTGGTAGGTTTAGTCCATTTGACCTGTGGTATGTGGTAACTGAAAGGAAACAAGGTCAATTAAGGCAAGAGAAGTAGATTGGAGCTAGTTAAAAAAAAGCTAGAAAAACTGAGATAAGAGTTTTGTAACTTATCCTGTAAACAGGGAGACACTGAAGATGGTTTGTATAACCAGTATGGGAGGATGATGTGGGTAGTTGTATGAAAGATAAATGGTGAAAGGAAAGCCTAGAAGCAGTGAGACAAGTTGAAGGCCATTAACAACAGTTCTAGTGAAGGGTGATGAGTCTAAATAAAGTGAGACATTTATAAAAAGCTCTACCACCTTAGATTTCCTCCTAAGACAAGAAGGTTGGTAGGGACCACTCAGCACCAGATCTTCAAAAAAAAAATAAACCTCAGCTCTGGAAAACCGAGAAATAAGATCTGGTTCATGTAACTATGGAAAAATATTCTAAATTTAAAAAAAAAAAGGAAGTTCTAGGAAGCTCCCTTCTGGGTTAGGGACAGCAACAGAAAACCTTCTGGAGAAGGATGGGTAAAAATTAGGGCCCTTCCATGAAAAAGTAAAAATTGAGAAAGGTTTTTGGAGAATCTTACCCCACAGACTTAACAAAGAAACTGAAAAAAAAGGGTAGGGTCAGTGAGGGAGAAGTTAAAGAAGAAGAGACTATTTCTAAGCACTTTCTAGAGATTGTTATAATTAAAATTATTTCAAGGGACTGATTTTGGATAAGAATATAAGTTTATTAATTATATCAGATTTATTGGTTAGGCCAACATTATAACTGATAAAATGATAGGGGTCTCCATGGCTTTCTTCCAATGGAGGATGGCCAGAGCTGGATTAGGCAGCTTAATAAGTAGATCTTTAGGAGCTCATTATTCAGCCCCTCCCTTGAATATCCCAAGACATCTTTAATTGGTGATAGCTAATTAAGAGTTGACCCATCAACTTATCCACCTCTCCTCATTGCCACAGGTGAACAGATCATATAGGTAGGAAAAGAACCCTTCTCCTTTTCATCTATTAACCAATTCTGTTAAAAAGGAAGACATTCCTTGAGATTTCCAAGGACAAAGAAAATGCAAAAAACAGCAGACTGGATGGAATCTCTGACCCAGATCTCAGATACAGAAATTCACAGTGATTCTCCCCATTATACAGAAATTAACTCAGCATGTTATACAAGATATTTACAAATATACAAGATGATGCCAGAGAGATAGAAGGAAAAAGAAACTGCTGGAAAGAAGGAGGGAATAGACAACTGCACAGAGGTACCAACTGTCTCTTTTTGAGAGCCAGAAAGATGGCCAGGCAGCTGAGGACCAAAAAAGACACAGTTTTAGAACTAGAAAATGCTAACCTGCTCCTTTCTTACCCACCCTACTCTTTTTGTTCTGGAAGGAATGGAGAAAAGGTCTACTTGAGAGGATAGATACAATTGATATTGTTGCAGTAGACCTGACAAAATGTATCAATTAACTGGATGTTAGGAGTGGGTTATTGGAGCTAAAGCTGTCTGAAGTATTACTCCTAAATAACGGGAGGCATAAGAGTACCACTGATGAAACTAGAAAAGTCAAGATGAGGGCTAGGTTTAGGAAGAAAATAGATCTTTTTTTTATAAATAAATCCACTTAACAAGCATTTAGGAAATACTTAGGCACTGTTTTAGAATAATCCTGCCTTCAAAAAACATATTTGTTATACAAAAACAATATGCCCCCAGCTAATTAAATGTGTGTATAAAAATGTTATTTATTATACTTACATGTATATATATATGTATATATACATATACATATACAAAATGAATTGGGGTGAGTGGATAGGAAAGAAGTGAATAAGATCTCCTAAGGAAAGAGAACATAAAGAAAAAAGAAAAGAGGGCAAAGGAAAGAACTTTGGGGAACACAAATATAGCACTTGATGAAGGAGGTTGCCTGGTAGAGAGAATGCTAGGTTTGGAATCCAGAAAACTTCAGTTCGAATTCCACCTCAGATTCTTAACTAGCTATGTGAAACTGCCTCAGTTTCCTTGTCTGTAAAATAAAGATAATGATAGCACTGTGTTCCAACTCTGTTGTGAGTATAAAATGAGATAATAATGTTTGTAAATAATAATAGAAAATACAAGAAAAAATAATTTATTTGTATATAAAATAATCATAAAAATAATAAGGCTTGTAAAACATTATAAATTTTAAAGCTCCCTCTCAATGCTAGCTCTTAAATATGAACCTGCATATGACATTGAAGGAAAAACAGTTAGACATACATATATAACTAGGACAAAATATTCTCTTACAAACAATATTACAATAGAAAGATAAAAAAAAGGAAGGACCAGAAGAATCCAATTCAAAAGAGAGATTGGTCAACAGAGTCAAATGCTACAAAAAGTTCAAAGAAGAAAACCCTGAGAAAAGGCCACTGGACTTCAAAACTCAGAAATCACTTGAAATAAATAGTTGAAATAGTTTCAGGAGAGTTTTATGGAAGAAAACTGGATTGAAGATGATGAATCAGGCAGCCAGTATACAATGCTATTTTTTGGAAGGAAAGAGGAGAGGTAAGAAGGAATTTTTTTTAGAAGATAGTAGGATCAAGAGAAGACTCTACATTTTTTTTAAAGCCCTGAGCATGTTCATAGCCAGAGGGAAAGGAAAGAGTAAAGGGGAAGAAACTGATGATGAGAGAAAATACGAAATATCTTATAAAGCAGGTCTAGGAGTAGAATGAAAGTGAGGGAATCAGTGGTGTAAGTGGAAGGATAAGTCTTGGCAAAGAGTCAGACTACTCTATTTGGTTTCCAAATATGAATGAGGAAGTAAAGTCAGGGACTTGAAGAGAGAGAAGTTTTGGAATAGCTGCTTAGAAATTTGGGCAGAAGCTAAATAAAGGATTGCCTTGAAACAGTGAGGACCCAATTAAGATTACAAAGTATTTAAAGTGAATCAATCTAGCTCAGTTGTATGACTTCCTCCAGCAGTGCTCAAGTCAGAAGCTTGGTGAATAGGATCATCAGATGAAAGTGTTGGGAGAGACCTTCAATTGAAACTGAGCAGGTAGGAAAAGCGGGAGATAAGGGAGCAGAGTTTGGGAAAGGACAGTTCTTTGTGAAATTCAAAGGGTCAATATTATAAAGGAAAAGAAATGAAGCCAGAATAGAATTGGTAAACTGGGCACATGGGTTTGGGTTTGGGTTTGGGGAGAAGGGGCCCTGAGAGTGATGAGTAGGAAGCTGGCAAATAAGAACAAGAATTTTGATCTGAAAAGAATTATAATTTTGGGTTCTGGAAGTAAAGTAGTTTGGGATGAGGATAAGAGCACTTACCCTATTTATAGACAAAATAGAATGTTAGAAATCGCTGGAGACAATGAGCACTATTAAATCTACCATTCCTATTGTTCCTATAACTAACAATTTCTCACCACCTGTTCTCCCTATTCCTGAGTCAATCACTAGCCACAGAAGAGAAAAGTGTTCCCTAGATGTCTCCATTTTCTATTTTCTCATTTGCATCCTCAACTCTTCCCTACTCTATCCTAAACAGGTATCACTACAATGCTGAACACTCCTTCCATTGTATGTTATTTCCTGTTCAATAGTGAACAAATTTCCTTTAAACTTGGATCTTTTTCCTTCACATTCCTTCCATCTATTAGCTGTCACTAAGACCTAGCTACCTATTGATAGCTCTAAATCCCTGGACCTTGCCTACCAACAAATAATCATACCTTTACACACCTACTACAAAAATCCCATTCTATAAGAGGATTTAGAACACTACTTCTCCATACTAGAAAGAGCAACTACACAGGAAAAAATCCTAAGTAAATATGACAAAATTACAAAGTAAAATCAGAATTCAATATGATAAGGCATTCCCAATCTACTCCTTCATGGAGGTAGAAAATACGCAATGCAATATTTTTGGATTTTTCAATATATCGATAAATTGTGTCAATTTTTTCCATCTCACCTTAGAAAGCCCACGCATATAACAAATAATTTTTAGAGAGGAAAAAATAGAAAGGTAGACCAATGGAGCAGAACACACATACAACAAACAGTGGTAAAAGATTATAGTCATCTGGTATTTGACAAAATCATAGACCCGGGATTTGGGGATAAGAAATCACTGTTTGGTAAAAATTGCTGGGATTACTAGAAACTAGTTTGGTAGAAGCTAGGTATATATCAATATCTTACACCATTCACTAAGATAAGATCAAAATGGATACATGATCTAGACATAAAAGGAGATATTGTAAGTTAGAAGAACAAGGAACACAGTACCTGTCAGATTTATGGATAGGAGAGGAATTTATGAGTCAGCAAGAGATGACATTGTGAAATGTAAAATGGATAATTTTGAATGCATTAAATTGAAAAGGCTTTGTACAAATAAAATAAGTGCTGCCAAAGTTAGAAAGAAAGCAGAAAATTGGGGAAAACATTTTATAGTCACCCCTCCCATAGAGATCTCATATCAAAAATACAATGAATTTTGTCAATTTTTTAAGAATAAGAGCCATCCCCCAAAAGATAAATGGGCAAAATATATGAACAGACAATTTTAATGAGAAAAATTTAAAGCGACATATAAGTATATGAAGATATGCTCCAAATCATTACTGATTAGAGAAAATTGGAAATGGAGGAGATGCCCATCAACAGGGAATGGCTGAACAAACTATGGTACATGATTATAATGGAATACCACTGTACCATAAGAAATAATGAACAAACTGGTTTAAAAAAAATCTTTGAAATGAACTATATGAGACAATGAATAAGGAAATGAGTAGAACCAGGAGAACATTATACACAGCCACTGAATTAATGTTGGAAGAATAAACTGAATGTTGCCTCGAGAAAGTGAACAGAAAGATAAAATATGAAAGACAATTTATATGAATATGTTGGTGTCCCTGACAATATTCTATGTGACACAGGGAGGGAAGGGAGAGATTGGGACATTTGTAGATGGGATTATTATGTAGAGATGAAGAAAAGTAAGCTAAACATATAGGTAATTTGTGACTTCAGTTTTGTAATGTCTTATGCAAATTCTTGCTTTGTTTGGTTTTGTAAAAGTTTAAAATAGTAATAAAAATTAAAAATGACAACTACTTTAAAATTTTTAATTAAAAAATAACAATTATAAATATGCAAATCAGTTAAAATCATATATTACTATAATTTGGGAAAGTAATTACTATCATTATTCTCATTTTATAATAAGGAAACAGATAGACAGATGTAAAGTGACTTGCCCAGGTTTACACAGTGAGTGTCTGAAGTTAGATTGGAACATGTTTTGCTAACTCCAGGTCTAGCATTCTATCTGCCAAAAACTTATGTAGGGTTCCTTTTCTTTCCCTAATGTTTTTTCATCTCAAATATCAGATTTGTCAGACTGACAAGAGCTCCCTTTTCTCTTCAGTTCTACAACTCAAATCTTTTGTCATAATCCCCCATTTTCTCTTCTTTGCTCCAGTTTCTGAAGGAAAGTTGATTCTTTTCCTTTCCATTACTAATCCTCCCAACCAGGGGCATGCTGGATCCAATTAAGAACCAATTAATCAATCTGTAATAGCTACAGACTATGCTTGATTCATTATTTTTGTTGATTGACTAAACTGGTGTTAAAATGCATAGCAAGCAAAAGTGTGTGTATTAAATAGATATACATAGATATGTTTGTATATGTTATCTGTATCTATCTATATTTCTGAGAGCCAGAGCTAAACATTTACTAGCACATTCTTGTATTTCTCTATCAATATTGCTTGAGTTCAGCAAAAGTGCAATGGAAGGAGGCTCAGAGAATGAAGTTAGGGCTAGAAATGGACTGCTGCCACTTAGTGCAGCAGCAGCAGCAGCTTTATATAGCACTTTAATGTTTATTAAGTACTTTACGACTATTATCTCACCTGAGCCTTCCAACATTCCTATTTCTCTGCTTCTATTTTCCCCAGGAGCGCCTCCCTTTGATCATCTCTCCTTTCCTGGAATCTTTAATTTCTCTATTAGCTCCTTATTTTTTGTTTTGTTTTTGTTTGCTTGATTTTTTCCAGATTACATGTAGATAACATTGTAATAATCATTTCTGACATCTTGTGGTCCATGTTCTCTCCCTCTCTCTCCTTCCCTCCTCTACCCTCCCAGAGACGGCAGGTAATATGAGGTAGGTTGTCCATGAGCTATCATGCAGTACCTATTTCCATATTCCTCGTGTTATGAAAGAAGACATGTGGATTATACTAGAGAAAAATTCACGAAGGAAATAAAGTGAAGAGTTATATTTTTCCATCTGCATTCAGACACCAGGAGTTCTTTCTATGGCAGTATTAAGCCTTTTGTGTCATAGGTCCCTTGGAATTGTTCTATATTCTTGCATTGCTAATATAGTTGTCTTTCACAGCTGATCACCGTACATTATTGCTTTTGCTGCATACAGTTAACTTTGTCCTGGTTCTACTCACTTCACTTCACTTTGCATCGCTTCATATAAGTCTTTCTAAGTAAGTCCTTCTCTGTTGCCTTCAACTGTGCCCAGATCTCCTGTATGCTTAAAAAATTTTATTTGATCCTCCTATCCCCTCACACTCAACTCTTCCCTTACCCCATCATACCAAATCAATCACCAAATCTTGTTGGTTCTACTTCTATTAAATCTCTTACATTCATATTTCTCTCTCCACTCATGTGGTCCTTACCCTGGTCCAAGCTATCATCTCCTTTAACCTGGACTATAGTATGAGTTTCTTAATTGGTTTCCAATCTTCCCAATATTTCTCCTTTGCCAACCCATATTTTGTTATTCTGATATTACCATAAAACATATTTGACCACGTCATTCCTTTGCTTAAAAATGTCAGTACCTTTTCATTGTTTCTAGAAATAACTGTTCTATTTGACACTTAAACCCCTTCACAATTCAACTCCAACCTGTTTTTCCAGACATTTTCTTTCACTTTCCCCTTTCCTTAAATTGTTTCAAAAAAACTGGCTATTCATTGGTTCTTATAGATAACATTCCATCTCTTGATTCTGTGCCTTAGCAGAGATCATCTTGCACTCCTGAAATACTCTTTCTCTACATCTGTCTGCTGGAAGTAAAATTTTAAGGGGCAAGTCAGTGACTACTTCCTAGGCAAGGCTTTTTCTAACTTCTCTAGCTCAAAATGCATTGATTTAGAATTAGAAGGGACATCAGAGGTAATATAGTTCACCCTCACCCTCATTTCACAGATGAGGATCTTGAAACTCAGTGAGGTTTAATGATTTGCCTCTGGTCACTCAGCTAGTATCAGAGGCAGGATTCAAGTATAGGTTTTCCTGTCTCCATTGCTGGCACTCTAATCACTAAAACATGCTGCCTTGATAGTGTTTTTCCATATTCCAAATATTTTGTATTGAATGTATATGTTATTTATACTTAGCGACTATGTGTCTATGTGACTATGATACAACACCAGATCTGGAGTTAGGAAGATCTGAGTTCAAATTCAGAAGAAGACACTCATTAGTCTCAGGCAAGTTGTTTAACTTCCATTTGCCTCAGTTTCCTTAACTATAAAATGGATAAAATAACACCTGTCTCCCAGAGTTTGTAAAATGATAAGCACATTGTCTGGCACCTAGTAGACACTTCATAAATGCTAGCTATTATTAATAGTATTATTAGCTGTGCACATACTATCTCCATACCTCTCCATCAGAATCTAATCTTGTGAACAGATACTATTTTCTTTTTTGTCTTTATATTCATAATATAAGGCATGGTGCTTTGCACAAGTTAGGCCCTTAAAAATACTTGTTGAATTAGCTGAAAAATAGTAGAATATATGTTAGTAAAATTAAGTGGGCTTGGGACTAATTGAATGGCTGGTCCCAGAAGATTCATTAATGTCAACTTGAAAGGGAGTCTCCAGAGATCTGCACTGAACTGATTAATTTAGCATTTTTATCAATGACTTGGAAAAGAAATATCACTATGACAGCAACTATCAGATGAACCTAATGGCCATAGAACAATGAGTCATATAATACAGTAATTTATTTTGGTTGCCTATTCATGTTTTTTACATTTACTTTTTTATTATTTGTATGTGAGAGGGAAATAGGAGAGAGAAAATAAATATTTTTAAATTGAAATAAAATAAAATAAAAACAACAACAACAATAAAACAGTGAGTGCTATAATAACCATCCATTCACTATCTCTCTTGGCTATTCTGAAACTTTTCCTTTTACCTCAAATCTCCTCTAGAATCTCCTTTCTTCATATTCTCAGGTAAGTACCTTAAATTATAGTTCTCCAAAACAAAATTGAGGTCATTTCCCATAGATACCCCCTTTCCCATCCTCATACCCTTGAGTTTAGCTCTCGTCTTCTCCATCAGATTGCCTCTACTATCAACTCATTCTTTAATTTTCAATCTCTCCCTCAACTACTAGCTCATTCCCTAATGCCACACTAGATAAGGGTCTCCTTCATCTTAAAAAAGTCACTTGATTCTACCATCTTCACTAGCTATTGTCCCATATATCTGTCCTCTCTTTCATGGCTAATGTCCTTTAGGAAGTCATCTAGTCTAGATTCCTTTACTTCTCTTTTCTCCCTTCTAAACTTGCTATAATGTTTCTTCTGACTTCATTTTCCAACTGAAATTGCTTTCCCCAAAGTTGCCAATGATCTCTTTTTAAAAAAATATTGTAAATGTATGATTAATATTCTTTTCTTTTAAAATTTTGATTTTCAATTTCTGTCTCCTTCTTATCCCTTCTTCAGCCAACAAGAAGACAATATAATCTCATATGTGTGTGTGTATCATGCAAAACGTATTTCCATATGAACCATATTTTTTTAAAAAGCAAGAAAAATAAAGTGACAGAATTATGCCTCAATTTGCACTCAGAATTCATTAGTTCTCTCTATATATCTGGAAACACATAGCATTTTTTTTATTCTGAATGCTTCAGTTTTGTCTACAATCATTGTATTAATCAGAGTAGCCAAGAGTTTCACATTACAATATGGCTGTTCCTGTGCAAAATATTCTCTCAGTTCTTCTCACTTCATTTTGTATCCATTCATGTAGGTCTTGCCATGTTTGTTTGTTTGTTTGTTTCCCTGAAACCATCCTCTCATCATTTCCCACAGAAGAATAATACTCCATTCACATCCATATGCCACAACTTGTTCATCCATTCT
Organism: Gracilinanus agilis; assembly: GCF_016433145.1. NCBI lineage: Eukaryota > Metazoa > Chordata > Mammalia > Didelphimorphia > Didelphidae > Gracilinanus > Gracilinanus agilis. Next base: position 224,529,050 of record NC_058132.1, read on the forward strand.
TCAGTTGATGAACATCCCCTCAATTCCAATTATTTGTCACCTCAAAAGGAGCTACTAGAAGTGTTTTAGTACATATGTGTGCTTTTCCTTTTTCTTTGATCTCTAGGATACAGACTCAGTAGTAGTATTTCTGGGTGAAAGTGTATGGACAATTTTATAAAATTCTGGCCATAATCTCAAAATATTCCCCAGAATGGCTGGACCAGTTCACTAGTCTACCAACCATGCCTTAGTGTACCAATTTTCCCCTCTAGCTTTTGTCATTTCTGATAGATATGAGGTGGTACCTATAAGTTGTTTTAATTTCCCCTTTCTGTAATTAATGGTAATTTAGAACACTTTTTTTCAGACGACTAGAGAAAATTTTGATTTCTTCTTCTGAAAATTGCCTGTTTATATATGTATATACATACATTTATATATTATTATCAATCAATTAAGGAATAGCTCTTATTTTTATAAATTTAATTCAGTGCTATATGCTATATGAGGCCTTATATAGAGAAACTTGCTGTAAAATGTTTTCATATTACTTCATTGTCTGTAGAACCTTTTAGCAAAATGTATTTTTATTTGTTTTTTTGTTTGTTTTAGAATATTTTTCCATGGTAACATGATTCATATCCTTTCCCTCTCTTCATCCCTCCTCACTTCCATAGCTAATGAGCAATTCAACTGGATTTTACATGTATCATTGATCAAGAACTATTCCCATATTATTATTGGCTGTAGAATTATCATTCAGAGACTACATTCCCAATCATATATCCCCATTGAACCATTTGATCTAGGAAATGTTTTTCTTCTGTGTTTTTAATCCCATAGTTCTTTCTCTGAGTATGGATAGCATTTTTTTCTCATAAATGCCTCAAAATTGTCCTGTGTCATTGCATTGCTGCCAGTAGAGAAGTCCACTCTCCTCAACTGTGCCATAGTGTATCATTCTCTGTGTAGAATGGTCTCCTGGTTCTGCTCCTTTTGCTCTGCATCAATTCCTGGAAGTTATTCCAGTTCACATGGAATTTCTCCAGTTCATTATTCCTTTTAGCACAATAGTATTTCATCACCAACAGATACCACAATATGTTCAGCCATTCCCCCCCAATCGATGGAAACCCCCTCATTTTCCAATTTTTTGACACCACAAAGAGCACAACTCTAAATATTTTTGTACAAGTCTATTTCTTCATTATTTCTTTGGGGGTATAAACCAAGCTGTGGTATGGCTGGATCAAATGGCAAGCAGTCATTTAAAGCCCTTTGAGCATAGATCCAAATTGCCAGCCACAATGGTTGGATCAGTTCACAACCCCACCAGCAATGCATTAATGTCCCAATTTTGCCACATCCCCTCCAGCATTCATTACTCTCCCCTTCTTTCATTTTAGCCAATCTACTAGGTGTGAGGTGATACCTCAGAGTTGCTTTGATTTGCATTTCTCTGATTATTAGAGATTTAGAACACTTTCTCATGAGCTTATTGATACTTTTGATTTATTTACCTGAAAATTGTCTATTCGTGTCTCTTGCCCATTTATCAATTTGGGAATGGCTTGATTTTTTATACAATTGATTTAACTCCTTGTATATTTGAGTAATTAGACCCCTGTCAGAGTTTTTTTTAATAAAGATTTTTTCCCAATTTGTTGTTTCCCTTCTGATTTTGGCTGCATTGTTTTTGTTTGTACAAAAGCTTTTTAGTTTAATATAATCAAAACCATTTAATTTACATTTTGTAATTTTCTCTAACTCTTGCTTGGTTTTAAAATCTCTCCTTTCCCAGAGATCTAACAAGTATACCATTCTGTGTTCACTTAACTTATTTATAGTTTCCCTCTTTATATTCTGTAGTACAGAGAGAGGGGGTCATGATAGTTTTTTCAAGCTTTGGCTGAGTTCTGTAATCAGTTAGGGGTTTATTATCTTTAAAGGATGATTTGTCAGGAAAGTGGATTAAAGGAAGCCCTAACCATTGTCTCAGGAACCTTAGGTGGGGGAAGGGAGGCAGAAATGGAGTCTGACACCCATTCTGAATTTATCTTGGTGTAGGGTGTGAGATGTTGATCTAAACCTAATCTCTCCCATATTGTTTTCCAAATTTCCCAGCAGTTTTTGTCAAATAGTAGATTCATGTTCCAAAAGTTGGGCTCTTTGGGTTTATCATATACTATCTTGCTGATGTCATTTACCCCAAGTCTATTTCACTGATCCTCCCTTCTGTCTCTTAGCCAGCACCATACCGTTTTGATGACCACTGCTTTATAGTACAGTTTAATATCTGGTACTGCTGGGCCCCCTTCCTTCATATTTTTTTTTCACTATTTCCCTTGATATTCTTGATCTTTTGTTATTCCAAATGAACTTTGTCATAGTTTTTCCTAATTAAGTAAAGCAGTTTTTTGGTAGTTTGATAGGTATGGCGCTAAATAGGTAAATTAATTTGGGTAGAATGGTCATTTTTATTACGTTAACTCGTCCTACCAATTAGCAATCAATGGTTTTCCAATTGTTTAGATCTAGTTTTATTTGTTTGGAAAGTGTTTTGTAGTTGTTTTCATATAATTCCTATGTTTGTTTTGGTAGATAGATTCCTAAGTATTTTATATAGTCTAGGGTGATTTTAAATGGTGTTTCTCTTTCTACCTCTTGCTGCTGTGATGTGTTGGAAATATATAGAAATGCTGATGATTTATGTGCATTTATTTTGTATCCTACAACTCTGCTAAAGTTGTTGATTATTTCTACCAGCTTCTTAGTTGATTCTCTAGGATTTTTTAAGTAGACCATCATAACATCTGCAGAGTGATAGCGTAGTCTCCTCATTGCCTATTTTGATACCTTCAATTTCTTTTTCTTCTCTAATTGCTACTGCTAGTGTTTCTAGTACTATGTTGAATAATAGAGATGATAATGGGCATCCTTGTTTCACTCCTAATCTTATTTGGAAGGCTTCTAATTTATCCCCATTGCATATGATGCTTGTTGATGGTTTTAGGTATATACTGTTTATTATTTTTAGGAAAGGTCCTTCTATTCCTAAACTTTTTAGTGTTTTCAATAGGAATGGATGCTGTATTTTGTCAAAGACTTTTTCAGCATCTATTGAGATAATCATGTGATTTTTGTTTGTTAGATTGTTGATATGGTCAATTATGTGGATGGTTTTCCTAATGTTGAACCATCCTTACATTCCTGGTATAAATCCCACCTGATCATGGTGGATGATCTTCTTGATTACTTGCTGGAGTCTCTTTGCTAGTATTCTATTTAAGATTTTTGCATCTATGTTCATTAGGGAGATTGGTCTGTAGTTTTCTTTCTCTGTTTTTGATCTACCTGGCTTTGGAATCAGTACCATATTTGTGTCATAAAATGAATTTGGTAGGACTACTTCTTTGCTTATTATATCAAATAATTTGTATAGTATTGGGATAAGTTGCTCTTTGAATGTCTGATAGAGTTCACTTGTGTATCCATCAGGCCCTGGCGATTTTTTCTTAGAGAGTTCTTTGATGGCTTGTTCAATTTCTTTTTCTGATATGGGATTATTTAGGTATTCTATTTCTTCTGCTGTTAATCTAGGCAATTTATATTTTTGTAAATATTCATCCATATCTCCCAGATTGTCATATTTATAGCCATATAATTGGGCAAAATAGTTTTTAATGATTGCCTTAATTTCCCCTTCATTAGAGGTGAGGTCTCCCTTTTCATCTTTGATACTGTCAATTTGGTTTTCTTCTTTCCTTTTTTTATTAGATTGAGTAGTACTTTGTCTATTTTATCTTTTTTTTCCAAAATACCAGCTTCTAGTCTTATTTATTAATTCAATAGTACTTTTACTTTCGATTTTATTAATTTCTCCCTTAATTTTTAGTATTTCTAATTTAGTTTTCATCTGGGGATTTTTAATTTGCTCGCTTCCTAGTTTTTTAAGTTGCATGCCCAATTCACTAATCTCTGCCCTCCCTAATTTGTTAATATATGCACTCAAGGATATAAATTTCCCCCTGAGAATTGCCTTGGCTGCATCCCACAGAGTTTGGTAGGATGTCTCATCATTGTCATTCTCTTCAATTAAATTGTTGATTGTTTCTATGATTTCTTCTTTGACAATTTGGTTTTGGAGAATCATATTGTTTAATTTCCAAGTGGTTTTTGATTTGCCTGTCCAGGTGCCCTTACTGATTATTATTTTTATCGCATTATGATCTGAGAAGGTTACATTTATTATATCTGCTCTTTTGCATTTGTTTGCCATGATTCTATGACCTATTACATGGTCAATCTTTGTAAATGTACCATGTGCAGCTGAAAAGAAGGTGTATTCCTTTTTGTCCCTATTTATTTTTCTTCACATATCAATGGAATCTAATTTTTCTAGCACTTCATTCATCTCTCTTACCTCTTTCTTATTTATTTTTTGGTTTGATTTATCTAGATCTGAAAGAGGAATATTTAGATCTCCCACTATTATGGTTTTACTATCTATTTCCTTCTTGAGCTCTGCCAGTTTTTCCTTTATGAATTTGGATGCTGTACCACTTGGTGCATATATATTGAGCAGTGTTATTTCCTCATTGTCTATACTGCCTTTAATCAGGATGTAATGACCTTCCCTGTCTTTTTTAATCATATCTATTTTTACTTTGGCTTTTTCAGACATCATAATAGCCACTCCTGCCTTCTTTTTCTCATCTGATGCCCAAAAGATTTTGCTCAAGCCCTTAACCTTAGACTTGTGCGTGTCCACCCGCCTCATATGTGTTTCATGTAGACAACATATGGTAGGATTTTTGTTTCTAATCCACTCTGCTATTTGCTTCCGTTTTATGAGTGAGTTTATCCCATTCACATTCAGAGTTATAATTATCAGTTGTGCATTCACTGACATTTTTGTATCCTCCCCTAGTTCTACCTCTTCTTCTTACACTATTTCCTTTTAAACCAGTGGTTTGCTTTAAGCAGGTAACCCTTATCCCCTCCCTTGACTAACTTCCCTTTCTACCCCCTCCTTTATTATTCCCCTCTTTTTATTTTTAAAGGCCTAATGAATTCCCTCCCCCTTCTCCCCTTCCTTTTTTGACCTCCCCACTACCCTGCTCCCCTTGGTTTATTCCTTCTGACTTTCTCAGTAGGGTTAGATAGAGTTTTATATCCCAATGGATAATATAGCTACTCATCCCTCTCGGGGTTAATTACACTGAGAGTAAGGTTTAAATATTACCTCTTAATGCTCTCTTCCTTTCCTTCTTATAATAGTATTTGTCCCCTCCCCTTCCCATGCCCTCTTTGTGTTCAATAGAATATCCTATTTTTCTTATTCATTCAAGTTTCTCTTGGTGTCCCATACTATTCACCCCCCTCTTTTCCACTTCCCATATCATCTTAGACCATTTAGTATTCCAACCTCTCCCTATGAATTATTCTTCTGATTACTATAATAGTGAATACTATAATAGTGAATGGAGTTTTTTGCGCTGCCTTTGGCACTGTAGGTGGTATGTGTGGGAAAGGAGGTTGCTCAGCCAGTGGTTTAGAGAGAGCTGTTTCACCCTTTTATAGCATGGAAATGCCCCCAATTCCACGTACCTTCCACGCTGTGCTCTATTCTGGGGTCCCTCCATTTGTCTGCATTTGTTTTTATGTCCCCTTGAGGAGTCCTATATGTTTCGGTTAGGAGAGGTTAAGCCACTGCTTTTTACTCTGCCGCCATCTTAACCTGGAACCCTCTCTTGTTTACCTTTTTATGCTTCTCTTGAGTTCATTATTTCTTTCAGCACAATTTAAACATTAAATTTTCTAGTAAGCTCTGGCATTTTCGTCAGATATTCTTGAAAGTCCTCTCATTACCTTTCCACTTTTTTCCCATGAAGTATTACACTCAGGTTTTTGAGTAGATAACTTGTAGTTGTTTGCCTTCTAGAATAGCCCTTTAATGTGAAAAACATTAAATCTTATGGGATTCTGACTGTGACTCCACAATATTTGCATTATCTCTTTCTGACTGTTCGAAGTATTTTCTCTTTGACCTGAGAGCTCTAGAATTTTCATTTTGGGATCTCTTTTAGGAGGTGATCTGTGAATTCTTTCAATTTTTATTTTGTCCTCTGAAGCTAAGATATCAGGGCAATTGTCCTTGTTAATTTCTTGAAGTATGATATCTAGTTTATTTCATTGAATACAACTTTCAGATAGTCCAATAATTCTTAAATTAGCTCTTCTCAATCTGTTTTCCATGTCAGTCATTTTTAATGATATTTAATACTTTCTTCTATTTTCTTAATTTTCCTAACTTATGTTATTGTTTTTTAATATTTCACAGTCATTAGCTTCCACTTGCCTCAGTCTAATTTTTATTAAATTATTTTCCTCAGTGAATTTTTGTACTTCTTTTTCCATTTGACCTATTCTGCTTTTTATGGAGTTCTTTTAGTGAATTTTTGGGCCTCTTTTACCATTAGGCTAATTTTGTTTTTTTAAGGTGATAGACATTTCAGTAATTTTTGTATCTCTTTTGCCAGGTTGTTAATTCATCTTTCATACTGTTTTTTGCATCCCTCTCTTTCTTTTCCTAATTTTTTCCTCTACCAAATTTAATTCCTTTATTTAACTTTTCCAGGAAATCTTGTTGGGTTTGCTTCCAATTAGAAATTTTCTTTGAGACTTTATTTGTAGCTCTTTTCACATTGTTGTCTTCTTCTGAGTTTATGTCTTGGTCTTTCCTACCACTATTGTATTTTTGTAGTTAAACATTTTATTGTTACTTTTTCCTCCTTTCCAGACCTATTCTTTGACTTGGAATTTTTTGTTAAATTTGGGTTTGACTCACCTACAGTTGGAGAGGCACCAGCCCAAGCTTCAATTTTTTTTGTGCTTATATTTTCAGAGCTAGTTCTGGAAATCTGAAAGTTTTTTTTGTTGTTCCTAGTACTTCTCTTTGCTTTGAGATGGAGACAAGGGCCCTTCATCCCTTCTGCTTGACACCCAGAATCCCTTTCTGGAACTGTGACCTAGAACTTATTATGTCCAATAAAGTTGGCAATCAGTACTAGTTGTACCCAGTATTAGCAAAGGATCTCCTATAATCTCTTTCTAACCTTACTGCTGCCTCATGTGTAGTCTCTGGACAGGTCCTCACCCCATATTATAAACTTTTCCTGCCAACCTTCTAAATTTTCTTAGGCTGCAAAAATATCTCACCTTAATCTTTTGTTGGCTCTGTTACTCCAAAATTTAGTTTGAGGTATTATTTTAAAGTTGATTGGTAGGGAATGTTGAGAGTTCAGCTGGGTTACCTCTAAACTACCATCTTGCTCTTCAAACACCAATGATCTTTTAACTGCCAACACTAATTGTCAGTCATCAATCTTCATGGCATCTCTCCATCATTTGGCTCCTCCCATATACTCACTCCTCTCTTGGTTTTCATGACACTAGTCCTCCTCTCATCTCTCAGACAATTCCTTCTTAGTATTTTTTGCTAGTCTTTCATACATATAACACTGAGCAATTCTCCAAGACTCTATCCTTGCCATTTTATCTTTTCACTCTCATTTGGCAATCTTATTTTTCTCTATGTTAATGAACTCTTGTCTAATCTGAACTATAAACACACATCACCATCTGCCTTTTGGATTTCTCCAACTAATTGTATCATAGACATCTCCTGTTTGGTATATCTAAAAAATAACTCATTGTCTTTCCCTTCAAATCATTCTCTTCTAAACTTTCCTGTTACTATCTAGGGTACCACCATCTTCCCAATCATCCACAACTTCAGTATAATCCTTGACTCCTAATTCTCAGTCATTGCACCTATCTGCTAAGTTCCTAAATCATGTTTCTACCTACAAAAATCTCTTGTATATATCACTTTTTCCCCATTCACACAACTATATCCCTTGCTTAGGCCCTCATTGCCTCTTGCCTGGGCTATTCTGATAGCTTCCTAAATGCTCTCCCTGCCTCAAGTATCTTTCAACTCTAATTCATTCTCCATTTACCTGCTAAGGTGATTTTTCTAAAACATAATTCTGTATGCCACCTTCAACCCCAATCATTGAGCTTTGGTGGCTCCTTTCACCTCTACCTCTTGGATTCCCTCACTTATTCAAGACTCACCTCAGATCCTACTTTCTTCATAAGGCCTTTCCCATCTTCCTACCTCCTAGTAAATCTCCCCCCCCTGCAAATTACCATTCATATGCTACATATATGTGTGTATGTGTATATATATATATATATACACACATATATATGGAGAGAGAAAGAAAGAGAGACAAACAGACAGAGAACACTAACAAATAAGTGTTTACTTAGCACAATGTCTGGCACACAGTAAGTGCTTAATAAATGTTTCTGAGTGATTGACAATAAATGGCAGTCTGCTTGCTTGAGTAAATCTAAATAAGTAAACCTTTCCTTATGTTCAGGTAAATCTGACCACAGGAATGAGTAGGAATCAAGACTCCGATTCTTACAAATGAGCAAATGATTATCTGGTATGCAGAAAGTAGCTTTTTGGCATCTCATCCTCAAGATCACAACAACAAAAAAAAAAAAAAAAGGAAAAATTGGTACCAGAAAGACAAGGAAGGTAGGGAAAGGTGGGGGAGAGAGAAGAATGTATAGATAGAATTTTCAAATTCTATGAAAAAGATAAACAAAATATAAAAACAACTCCTCCCAGTAAAATGATGCTTGCATCCATCTGTTCAGGTAGTCAGGAAGATTAGATGGCAAATTATCAGTCATTGACTTGGGAGTTGTGTGCACCTGCATAAGTGTTTATTTAAAGACCTTTTCAATTTCTCTAGTTATTTCTATTCTTTGCCATTTAGTTCAGCCAATTAAAAGTAAGCTTCTGAACAGCACCTTTATACTCATAGGATTCCAGCACTGGAAGGGCCCTCAGGAACAATCCTTCTATTTTGCAGATGAGGAAACTGAGGCCTAGGGAGTTTAAATGGCTTGCCCAAATCAAAAAGGCAGGAAGTTTCAAAGTTAAACTTGCTTAGTTCATGGACTGCATCTTCTATACTTTTCCCTCAGTTTCCTGCCTCTCTCCTCAGTCATGAACCCATATAATAAGGTATCATTTCACTTTCACTGATTTTGAATTATTCAAAAATTATTTCATTATTCAGTGTGAGGAAAAAATAGTTGCTATTTTCTCCATTCTAATCAAATTTCCAAGAAAAAATTGTTCTTCTAGGAAGAAAAGAAGAATCCAAAAGAGTCTTGCATGGTAGGCTAGCATGCACTCAAAAAATATTTGTTTTTCTCTAGTTGAAATAAAGAGCCTGAAGACAGGACTGATGTCTTTAGTTTTTGTTTTGTCTTTATATCCTGGCCTACCCTCATGCCTTACATGTAGTAGGACCTTATTAAATTATTTTAAAACTTATTAAACTTGTTGAATAGAACTGAACCCAGTCAATAGGAAAAAATAATGAATGTTAATCATTTAAAGCACTCTTTTTCTAAATAGAAGTCATCAGAATAGAAAATAGAAATAAGGAGGCTTCAATTATAAAAAATAAAGTCAAGAATGGCAGTTGGGAGAGTCCAAATTATGCTGGATCTACAGACTTGGATCTGCAACTGATGTCTTTTGCCTTTTGAGTTCTATGGTTACACTGCATTTCTGTGGCCATTCCTAAACTCCTCAAGGGTTTTCTGGAAAAAAAAATTTTTTTCAGATATGCATCTCGGATGGTTTCCTTTAGTCATTTGAATGCCATCTTGTCCCATTGTAGCTGATGAGTACAAAACAGTAACTCAGATTGACAGCATCCCTACCAGAGACGTGGAGCTATTGAATTATCAAAGGACAATTCTTAATATCAGTCTTTGAAGGATAACTGATCTACTAAAAGCCAGTATTGTTTTGGACATGCTATGTCACATTTCTAACTCTTCACTTTACATGGCATTGTGCACTATCCCGCAGTGTCAGCTAGCAGCAAAAGCAGCATTACACGACATGACAGGATGAGTTAAAAATTGAATGAAAGCCACTATTCAGCCTCAGTATCCATTTTATCTCAGCCATTAAGAAAAATGTAAGAGCGAAGAATGATGGGTTATCTTCAGGATCTGTTGACTGAAATGCATTAGGCTACCCTGAATTGCATGTACTGAATGTATATCCTTTCTCTTCTTTATATTCTTACTTCATCATTGATTCTTGTAAAAACTAATTTGAGGAAATAAAGGCTGGTCCATTTCCCTAATCAATGAGTATTTATACATACTACTAGGCCATTGAATATATTAAAATTTTTGGTTGAAGTGCTAGTTCTTGTATCAAAAGGCAGAGGTCATTATTTGGGAGTGTTCTAATGGCATCTGAAATTGACAATTTGCATGCCAATAAATTCAACCAGAATTTATTAAATAGTAGCTGCTATTTGTTCTAAGCATTGTGTTAGGCACTAGAGAAAGGGAAAAAAAAATAATACCTCTCTCCCCATAGAGGTTACACTCTATATAGAGCCTCAGTCTACACTGGAATGCTGGATCTGAGATCAAGGGGTCTGGATTAAAATCCTGTCTCTGCTGCTCATTACTTCTCTTACCTTAGGTAATATTCTTACCTACTTTGGGCCTCAGGCTCCTTAAACTCAAAATGAGGGAACTGGACAAGAGGAGAAAAGACCTTAGAGATCACATAGTCCAGTTTCCTTATTTTATAGACAAGGAAGCTGAGCACTAAAGAGAGAGGTGTATTGGAGCTAGTTCTAACATGTACAAGACAGCTGGTTGTTAAATGTTCACTGTGAGCATTTATAACTCAGAAAGTGGCAAATGCTATAAATCAGGACTTAATTTATTGTCTTACCTTAATCAAGTGATGAAAATGGCTGAGTTTTCTTCATGTTTACTTGATTTGATATCAAAATGATCCAAATCCTTTAAAAAAATGCCATATTGTTGAGTCATAGAATCATTCATTCACCGAAAGTCTCAAAGATAATTAGAAACATTTGAAGATGGATGTAAAATTCAGTGCTTCTATGATAAAAAGCAGAAAACGATGGGAAATTGCTTGTGAAAACGGGGCAAAGCTGTGCAGGACTGGATTATGTGAGAGAAAAAAAAGAAACAAAGTAAGTGAATTAGAGATCCTATAAGATATCTAAGTATTTCCTAAATTTAATGGTAATTTTAATGAAGTATTTACATATCAGGGCTTTAACCTGCTTATAAACTAAAAGAAAACTAAGAGAGCACTAAAGCAATGATACAGACTAATGAATTTGTTAGTAGGAATATCATGATTAATATTAAAAATTAACATGGAATTTAGGAGTTGGAAGAGACCTCAGAAACGAGCTAGTCTAATATATTAATAATATTAATAATATACTAATACACTTTAAGTGACCATCCAGTTTTAACTCAAAGACCTCTAGTAAGAAGAAGCACCTTTCAAAGCAGTCCACTTCACTTCTAGTTCTGTCCTCTGGGGTCAAAGAGCATATGTCTCATCACTTTTCTATATATTAGTCCTTTGGATTAAACTAGACATAGAACTTTCCATCCAAGAATATCAAGGGGAGTACTTTGCACATTTATTATTGTGAAATTAAAACAAAAGAAACTCCCCAAACCACAATGCATGGCAGATTTACAGGGAGGGAAAATCAGATTTTCTAACTGACTTCTTTATATGCTGTCCTTGAAACTAGCTATTTAAAGAGTTTATTTTGGTCCTTGCTTTCTTCCTTTAGCTGACAAATCTTGGGTTATTTTGATTCTTCTTACATCTTTACCAAGTGATGACCCTGAGACTAAGGAAAAGATGGAAAACTTAAATCTCATCACAATTAAAACTATTGACTTACTAAAGATACTGTGAGTCAAAAGAGTGAAGCAAGAGAAGGGTTATCAAGATAATGGAAAACCTAAAATTCATGCTCTATGATGAGTGGTTTAAAGAAATGGAATTCTTTAATCTGCAGAAGAGATTTCAGGAGGAATATGATGGCTGTCTTCAAAATCTGAGGTGTATCAAATAGAAGTGGGATTCAATTTATTCTGATTGACTTCAAAGGTCAAAACTCCAGCAACGGGTATAGGTTTCAAAGAAGAAAGTGTAGATTCAATATAAAGAAAAACTTTCTAACCATTAGTACCATACAAAGTGGAACAGGATGCCTCAAGAGGCCATGGGTTCCCTACTCAACGAGCTTTTAAAGGATGGATGGCCATGTGACAGATATTTTGTAGAGAATTTTTTTCACATATAGATTGGTCACAATGGCTATTGAGGTCCCTTCCAATTTGAAATGTCTTTGACTCTGTGTAATTGGAAAAAGGGGATGAAGAGAGAGACAGAGAAAGACAGAGATTCAAAGTATCATAATAGGTTGTAGTGGTCCAAGGTATGTCCAGATTTCATTAGCAAAAATAAAGCAATTTGTTGTTTTGATTGTCTCAGTAAGTTTTACTGATATATTTTAGTTTTAAATTACATTTACACTTTATTTCCACTTTGAATGGTAACTTGCAACAAATTAAAAGTTAAGTAAAACTAATAATAGTGACCTCACCTGAGAAGTGCATACAATATGTAAATATCACCTTCACCTCTCTATTAAAAAATAAAGCAGGAATGAACAGCAATCTACTTCAACTTCCTCACACACTCTAAGTCCATTGGGGAAAAAGGAAGAAAAATTTAATTTTTGAAGCAAATATACATGGTCAAACAAAAAAAATTATCTAAGTAGCCGCATAGAAAAATAAGTGCACATATGTATATATATATGGGGCTACTATATTGCACAGTGGATAAAACACTGGGCATAGAATCAGGAAAAAGAATTCAAATCTGGCCTCACACTCTTACTACCTGCATGACCCTAGGCAAGTCACTTAACTTCTTTCTTCCTCAGTTTCCTCATCTGGAAAATGAGATGGAGAAGGAAATGGTAGACCACTCCAGTATCTTTGCCAAGAATATCTCAAAAAATGGGGTCACAAAGAGTTGACAACTCAAAGGATTGAACAACAACAATAACAATAAATATATATGCATGTGTGCTTGTATATACTCATTTCCATATGTATTCAACGAGATCTCTACATATACATATTTGTGCATATTGAGACAAAGATTCACATATATACATATATGTATATTATCATTCTGCATCATAAGTCTATCACTACTCTATAATGAGCAGTATTTTTCATCATTGGTCCTCTGGAAACAAATCTGTTTATTGTGTTAATCATTAAACTAGTAATCATAGTTTTTGCAGCATTCAAAGATATTTGCTATTATCATTTTTTTTGTAATTTTGTAATAAATAAATGTGTCTCCTTGTTCTACTCATTTCCCTCATCATAGTTTTATAAAAGTCCTCAATGCTGTTCATTTTTCTAATATAGATGCTATAGTATAAATAGTTCTGGTTCTTCTCCCTTCACTCTATGTCAGATAAATGCTACAAGTCACTACCAATTAGAGAAATGTAAATTATGACATTCTACATCACATTCTCGGAGTAGCAAAGATGACCAAAAGAAAGGAAATTATAAATATTGTGGGTACTAGAGAGAAATGGGCACATTAAGGAACTTAAATGGACTTGGGAATAGATACAGCTATTCCGAAAAGCAATTTGGCATTATATACAAAAAGTTACTAAACAGTATATTACTACTTCTTTTTTTAAACCCTTTCCTTCCACCTTGGAATCAGCATTATATATTGGTTCCAAGGCAGAACAGTAAGGGCTAGGTAGGCAATGGGAGTTAAATGACTTGCCCAGTGTCACACAGATAGGAAGTGTCTGAAGTCAGTTTTGAACCTAGGACCTTCCATCTCTAGCCCTGGGTCTCAATCCACTGAGCTCCCCAGCTGCCTCCTAGTATATGACTTTTGACACAGCTGTGTAATTGCTAGACCTATCTCCAAAAGAGACAGAAGAAATAAGAAAAAAATATTTTTTGTTGTTTTTGTTTCATCATGTCCAGTTCTTCATGACTGTATTTGGGATTTTCTTAAAAATGTGGTTTACCACTTCCTTTTCCAACTCATTTTCCAAAAGACAAAACTGAGGCAAAAAGGGTTAAGTGTACAGGATCACATGGTAGGTGTCTAAAGCCAGATTTGAATTCATAAAGGTGATTTTTCCTGACTTCAGGTCCTGGACTCTATCCCCTGGGTCACCAATGGCATTTTTAAGGCAACAAAAAACTGGAAAGAGAAGGGACACCTATCAATTGAGGAATAGCTAGCTAAATTGTGGCATATGGATGGGATAGGGTACTGTTGTACTGTAGGAATGAGGAAATAGATGTTCTGAAAAGAACATGGATAAAAGAGAATTTTTTTATTTAAGAAAACTTTGCTTTAGGCAGCATAGAAAGTGGTCCTGACTAGACAACTAAGAGAAGAAAACCTATACCATTTTGCAAAACCTTTGACATTATATTTCCAAAAGTTTTCAGTCATGAGACTGATGGAAAGAAGACAAGGAATCTAGAGATCTAGAACTCCTACCAGGGATTAGACAGCCTCAGGCTAATCTCATCATTCTTCCCAGTCCTGCAGGAACAAACAATAAACAGACTCTGCTTCTGAGAGGAAGTGGTGGCCAGTTTCAAATAGAAACCTGAGGAGTCCCTGGAGCAATGGCTCCCAAGGGTATGGGTAATGGAGCCATTGCCAAAAGGCACCCTGCTGCTTTAGACTTCCATAGCCTTGGGAAGCTCTGTAAGGCTCTCCTTTTAGCAAGGCAACTAAATTTGTCAAAGCCTCCATACAGGATGTGCTCTTTGTCCATTTTTAGGTAGCTGACATGGGTAATTATTTATTCTTGGACTTATAAAAATGAATTCCCCTTGCAACCAAGTGTCACGTGGGAATCTCCAGCAGAGGGATGAATCTCCAAAAGCAAATGGGTTTTATAGATTAGATTTATATGTTTTTCTTCTCAAGATCACCACACCTTATGCCCAGTCTGTCTCAGGGACAAATTAGATCTCACCTTTGGGGTGAAGAATGACTTCAAACCTTTGCCCAATACACACCTAAACAGGTGTGAGCTCATCAATTGATGAAATTTAAGCAGGATGTTGGGACAGCTATGGCTTCAGCAAATACATCTATTGATGCAAATAGACACTCTAGGAATGGTGTCACAGCGTCTGCCAGCAAAGGCCCTGTTAGGTGGGCAGAGGAGGATCGCACTATCCCTAGGAGAAATCTCTGGGTGTGGCTCCTGAACCTTAGGGTTACTAAGGAAGTAAATGATGGCCGGATCATAAGTATGCTTATAAAAGTGTACCAGGAAAATTAGCACATGGGTACTAGGTGCTCTTCAACCCCACCCAAGGTCCTGGAGGATACAGAAAGTTAAGAGCAGTGAAGTGGTGCAGTGGATCTAGCATGGAACCTGGAGTCAGGAAGTCTTATATTACAGAATTCAAATCTGGCCTCAGATACTTACTAGCTATGTGGGACGTCATTTAATCCTGTTTGTCTCAGTTTCCTCATCTATAAACTGAGCTGGAGAAGGAAATGGCAAACTACTCCAGGATGTTTGTCAAGAAAACCCCAAATGGGATTATAAAAATTTGGAAATGACTGAAAAACAACTGAACCACAACATAAAAGGTAGCCCATGGAGAGTAGGGGTGCTATGGGCCCTGTATTTGTGTGAGTCCTTTCAGCAACCTCTAGCCATTTTACTGTGAATAGGGCCAAATAGAAAACTTAAAGTTACTTGTACCACCCCATATAAACATTGGGTCCCTAGTTTCTCTAGCAGTGAAGATGAAGAAAGCTAGAGCACCAGATCTCTTTACTGCAACCCTGTGTTAACTATGAGGAAGGCAGGTGGTACCTAGAATGGACTCT
The DNA here is from genome assembly GCF_016433145.1 of Gracilinanus agilis. Taxonomy (NCBI): domain Eukaryota; kingdom Metazoa; phylum Chordata; class Mammalia; order Didelphimorphia; family Didelphidae; genus Gracilinanus; species Gracilinanus agilis. The sequence continues at coordinate 224,544,930 of NC_058132.1, forward strand.
AGAAAACTGAACAAAGTCATCATACCTATTTCTATAGCTGCTCCAAATCTTATCAATGTTATAGACCAAGTAGTCCCAGCCCAAGGTGAGTGGCGTGGAGCTATCAAACTTGCCAATACATCTTTCTCTATTGCTGTGATTGAGTCAAGAACAATTTGTTTTCATCTGGGAAAGAGGCCAATATTCCTTCACTATCCTTCCCCAAGGCTACCTGAACTTTACTTCATACTGTCACATTATAGTAGGCAGAGACTGAAAGATGCTTCCCTTCCTGAGGGCATTGGTGAGTTAAAAGGAAAATTCTTTGTTCAGGTTTTCACCCTGATTAATGAGGCAAAATTCAGTAAAAAGAGAATTTGAAAAGAGTTTATTAAAAAATACATCAAGGTAGCAACACATTGACAGGCTGATCACTAGAGATCATCAAGGGATTCAAGATGGAGCCTGCTCTTATTTATAACTTTCATAATGAGATAAAGACAATTTGGATAGGTCAGCATCAGCAAAAGAGGATGGGACATTGCATCTCAGCTCCTCTCCAGTTGCTGGTCTATGCTGGTCAACAGTTAGGAGGTAACTTGGTACATGATACATAGCAAGTAACATGAAAGCTACTGACTGGGTGATGTCTCTCTTAACACTGATTGACAAACAGAACTGGGATCAATGGGGGTCACTGAGTCAGTATAACTTTCAATAGCAGTTCACTATTACATGGTTTTCCAAAAACAGCAGGGATGTGGAAGAAAGGAGATCTCTCAATTGACATAGTGGAATTTTGAATCACTGAATAAAGATTAGGACTAATTCTTATTTAGCTACAGTGGAAGGAAAGCTCTTCCACAGAGGCCTCTAAGAAGGCAATAATTTTGTATCATTCCCTTGGTGTAGTTTTCAGAAATGAGGAGATTTTGGCAGGTGAGGCAAAGAACACTAAGTTGATAACAGTATAGAAAGAAGAAATTGATGACTACATTGGAGGTATCATCACCTTTATCACCTCTTGGACTTAGTGGGTTTCTAGTCACTGTATTTCAATGACTGATAGATGAGACTCATTTCCAGGTGGTAAAAATCCAGAGACACTTAGTGCCGCCACATCCTTGTTGTATATCTTTGCTGAATTAGGGGTCAGTAAACTTCCTCCTTTGTTAAATGGTTAGAGAGTATCTTATTTCATCCTAATATTGAACCTGAACTAAGAGGATGTTGCTTTAGAGACATGCTTATGTCAACATGAAGTCTGGACACCTCAATGTTACCCCTGCCTTTTGAGAAACCCCAGTACTGGGCACACCTATTTGGGGTTGAACTATAGACTTTAAACTGTTTGGGGACCCTAGGGTGGGTGGGATCTGTGAACAGAGTCCCAAAGCCTAGTGCCTTTATTTGTTTTAGAAGCTTATCCCCTTGTATTACAGTCCTCTCTCAGGAAGTCCAGCTCTTATTTTGACCCTTTCCTTTGTAATTGTTATAGTTGACTGCTCCCTGATACCCCTGAGGCTGGCTACAGACCTCTTTGCAGGCTTGCTGTACCAAGTTCTCCAGAGGGTATAAAAGACTCCCAAGTTCTATCCCTCTTCGGAGCTGGCATCTAGTGTGGTGCCTTCTCCCAGGGATACATCCCCAGATGCCCCAGGGTGTAGACCCTGTGTAGATCTTGGTACTGGGTTCTGTGTGGCAGCAGAATATTGGATGTATCCCTATCGTGATTAAAGACTTGGGTTTTTCTGACTAATAGTTCTATGTTTTTTACAAGTTAATGCTTATAACATCTATATTTGCTTGTGTTATCTCTCTCTCTGTCTCTGTCTCGCTGTCTCTCTCTCTCTCTCTCTCTCTCTCTCTCTCTCTCTCTCTCTTTCTCTCTCTCTCTCTCTGTCTCTGTCTCTGTCTCTCTCTCTCTCTCTCTCTGTCTCTCTCTCTCTGTCTCTCTCTCTCTCTCTCTGTGTCTCTCTCTCCCTCTCTCTCTCTCCCTCTCTCTCTCTCTCTCTCAGGTTGAATGAACTGTTCCCTACTAGTCTCTTCTCTCTGGTTGGCAATGTCCATGGAAGATGGGGAGAGGGAGAGAGAGAAAGAAAAGGGGAGGTAAAGAGGGGAGGGAGGGAGAAGATGGAGAGGAGAAGGTGAAAGGAGAGGAAATGAGGATGAGATATAGAGACCAAGGAGCAAAGAGAGAGAGAATCTCTGTCTCACACCAAGAAGTCTGGAAAAGTATCTCTTACCCTCGTGAATTCTACTCAAACTTGAATTCTCAAACCCAAACTGAAATATTCCACTTTGCTAGACCCCTCTAAACTGTAGAACTCCTCAAATTCCTCTGTGATTGAAAACTACTAGAGGCAAGGTTAATTTTGTTTTGCTTTTTACCTTCTTGACTCCAAGTGATTCCCAACTCAAAGTATAAACAACTTGAATTGGGAAGAAACATGAGCTCCATGGGACTGAATCTGAGAAGAGGGATTTATGGATCTAAAAGTTATTGATATATATGATAGGACTGATGAGTTTACCAAGAGAGAAAGTAGAAAGGAGGATTAGGAAAGAGCTTTGGGTAACACCCATATTTAAGGTATATTATATTGATGATAAACCAGCAAAGGAAATTGCAAAGAAGTTAGAAATACAGGAGGAGAGCCAGGAGAAAATATTGTCATGAAAACATAGATAGGAGAGAGAATCTGAAAGGAGAGGAAAATTAACAGTATCAAATGTAGCAAGTAGGTTAAGAAGATTGAAAAATGGGACCATCTGATTAGGCAATTAAGATATCATTGGTGGCTTTGAAGAGAACAATTTCATTTTAGGGAGGTCAGAAGCCAAATTGCAAAAGACTGAGGAGTGAGAGAAAGGAAAGAAAGAGCATTTATTAAATACCTACAATGTGCCAGGCACTGTGCTAAATACTTGTAATAATAAAAATACAATCTATACTCAGGCCAGCCATTTCTTCATTTTTTACACCTCTGGACTTTATACTCTCCCTTATGCCAGTAAGGGTTCCTTCCCCTAGAGCTTTTCAGCTTCCTTTTGTATTTTGTCCTCCTCTACCCCCACTCCCCAATTATCCTGGGAGATGCCTAATGACAGGGACCCTTTTGGCATTCTTTATATTGTTTGTGCTCAGCAGGGTTCCTGATATGTAATAGATGTTTATCATTGGGCCTGGTGTTCAGTAGATGCTTAATAAATATTTATTGTCTAAATGACTGACTACCCTCAAGGAGCTTACATTCTAATGCAAAAAGAATTCATAAAAGGAAGTTGGAAAATAGAGAGCAGAGGGATAAAAGGTACTAGTTCCAAAGAAAGATACAACTGCTGATAAGGAAATGGAGAAGTTCTGTGAGTGAGTCAAGTGAGGAGCTGTAAGCACTGTAGAGGTCCTTTCTGAAGTGGCAGATTGAACAAAGGAATTATCAAGGAGAGATAGTACTCTGAGGAGAGGCTTTACCCAGATGGGAAGGCAGTTGAGGTAGAGGTGCCAAGAGAATGAATCAAGATGAGAAGGAAATGAGATGAAGTAGAAATGATTAACTTAAAAAGCTTTATATAAGATTTTCACTGAGAAATGAAGGAGAGATATAAGATGATAGCCTGAGAGGTTGATAGGGTTCAGTAAAAGCTTTTTTTTTAAAGTGGGAAATACCTGGGCATATTTGAAGATAGTAGGTAAACCAGTAAATATATAGAGGTAGAAGATTTGAGGAAGGATGATAATTGAGGTTATAATCAACCAGAGAAATAGAAGAAGGTAGGATGATAATTGAGGTTATAATCAACCAGAGAAATAGAAGAAGGTAGGATGAGTAGAAAAATTATCCTTGACAAGAAGAGCTACCTCATTATCAGAGACTTGGGGAAAGAATGAGAGATAATGTCAAGGGGTTTTGAGAGGAAAGAAGAGAAAAAGAGGGAGCTCACACTGAATAGCTTCAATATTATCAGCTAAGGTAGAAGTGAGTTCCTAAGATGAGGGGGGAAAGGATGGAAGGTAGAAGTGTGGCTATCATGGTTTAGCAATAGGCAAATAGGAGGATGTTAGTAATCCTGGGCTAAGGTTTATCAATGCATGATGGTGAGACAATGAATCAAAGAAATTAAAGGTAGAGCTGAATTGACTCTAACTATATCGTCAAGATTGCAAAGGGAGAGAAATGAAGTCATAACAGGAATAATGTCCTGAGGAAGTCCTGGGGGTAAGAGTGCATGAATTAGAGTCTCATGGAGAATTTAAAAAAAAAAAAAGGTTTATGAGGAATGAGGCATAGAGTGAGATAGAATTATACATGGTTATAGCCAGAAAAAAAATACCAGAGTTTTTTAATTATAGAAATGGAACATTTCTGGGTAAAGGTGAGATTCAGTTTGTCACCATTCCTATGAATGGAACAGATGGAGTGAAGGAGTCAGTCACAGGATTTAAAGAGACTAAGAATCTTAGAGGTTAGGGAAAGGGTAACAGTGGTATAGATATTGGTGTCTTCTAGTATAAAAGGAAGAAATGGGAAGAGAGAGAGGAAGACAGTGATTCAGATGTTGAATTCCTTAAGAAAGTAGGGAGAATGATTTTGGGGCCGGTTGATAATACATTTACCCTGAAGTTTTTTTATCACATGAATCCCAAAAGGAATAAGGGTTGTTGAGTGCTGGTGATAAAGAGAGTTTGGAATTGGCAGCTAGATCAAGGAATATTCTGAATTCTCTTCCAGAACCAGTTTGTGGGGGTAGGTAGATATGTAAAGGTACAACCAGTAGCAGAGAGAAGGACCAAGGATTTAGCGTTGTCAGTGGGGAGCCAGGTCTCAGTGAGGGCTAGTAGATGGAAGGAGTGTGGAAGAAAGAGATTCAGTATTAAAGGAAATGTTCACTATGGAATGGGAAACAGAGGGTACAATAGAAGGGGTGGTCAATGTTGGGGTGGGACATGGATAGGACAGGGCAGGGAAGGGTTGAGAATGGAGATAAGAAAACAGGAAGTGGGGAGAGCTAGGGGACAATTTTCTCTTACATAGCTGGCTGGTGATTGACTAATTCAGGAACAGGGAGAACAGGTGGTGAGAAATTGTTAGTCATAGGAGTAATAGTGGGTGGTAGATTTTTTTAAAATGCTCATTGTATCCAAGGAGTGTTATTGTTGGGGAAGGACTAGGAGTATAGGCTTTAGTCACTCTCACCCCTGTGAAGGAGAGATAGATGGTGGCAAGGTATCCTCCCTCCCTAGAAAAGGGTGACTTGAGGGGCCTGGGTGTCTGAACTGACTTGGTCTGATGGTATTGCAGTTCTGGACCTGCTGATGCTCAAGAGAAAAAAAAAACACCTCTTCTAATTTTCCCTTTTTCTTCTCTTAACCTCTCATTTTCCTTCACTCTACATCTTTTATCAATTGGCAAAAGTCACCATTTCTCTCTACACAGTATTTCTCATATCTGGCCTCTTCTTTCTATTTACATAGTGACCACTTGAGTTCATGACTGTAGCACCTCTCTCCTGGGCTATCATCACAGCCTCCTAATTGGCCTCCCTGCCTCAAATCTCTTACCACTTCAGTCTATCCTCTACACTGCTACCAAATTTTCCTTAAGTACATCTGACCTTATCAATCTGCTATTCAATCACCTGCAGTGACTTCCATTGCCTCTGGATTAAGTATAATATCCTATTTAGTTTTTTAAAGATCTTTGCAAACCTTGTTCCATCCTCTCTCTCCATTTTCATTGTCCATTACTGTCCTCTTTTACTCTGTAATCTAGGCAAACTTACTTTCTCTCTGTTCCTCAAACATGACATCTCCTATCTCTGTGCCTTTGCATTGGCTCTCTTCCATGCCTTCAATACACTCCTTGTGCCTCTCCCTCACAAAATCCCTCTCTTGATCATAAGGGAAAAGACTCATACAAAAATATTTATAGCTGCACTCTTTGTGGCGGCAAAAAACTGGAAAATGTGGATATGTCCTTCAATTGGGGAATGGCTGAACAAATTGTGGTAACCGAAATGACCTCCAGGAATTGATGCAGAGTGAAAGGAGCAGAACCAGGAGAACATTATAGACAGAGATGGATATACTGTGGTAAAATTGAATGTAATGGCCTGCTCTACTAGCAACAATGCAATGATCCAGGACAACAACTGAGGGACTTATGCAAAAGAATGCTATCCACATTCAGAGGAAGAACTGTGAGAGTAAAAATGCAGAAGAAAAACAACTGCCTGATCACATGAGAGGATGGGGATATAATTAGGGATATTGACTCAAAATGAGAACCCTAGCACAAATATCAGTAATATGGAAATAGGTCTTGATCATTGACACATGTAAAACCCAGTGGAATTGTGTGTTGACTATGGGAAGGGGAGGGAGGGATAGAACATGAATCCTATAACCATGGAAAAATGTTCTTTAATTAATTAATTAAAGAATTAAAAAAATTTAAAAATCCCTCTCTTCCTTGAAGACACATCTGAAACACTTACTCCTATGTGAATTATTCCTGATATCCAACTGTTAGGGACCTCTCTGGAATTATTTTGTACAGTGGGAACTAATTTTACACAACCAATACATTTCAAGACCCTTTGCATGAGTTGAAAGTCATACAAATGGTGAGTCCCATTATTTAAAAACTATTACTGATGTGGACATATTTAGCATCTTATGACTTTTCTTAGACTTATCAGAGCTACCTGCATCACTGCTGTTGTATTTTGAGGCCATTATTAATAACTAAATAGTACTAATGAAACAAAGACACACATGACTTGTTACAAGAATCTTGACAAAGTGATACAGGAGATAATGTTTGGTGCAAAACAATGTAATGATTCACACTAATGCTTCTCTTTATAAACCCAGAGAGATTAAAAAAAAACACTCTTACCTTCTATCTTAGAATCAGCACTGTGTATTGGTTCCAAGGCAGAAGGACAATAAAGACTAGGCAAAGGAGGTTAAGTGACTTGCCCAGGGTCACATAGCTGGGAAGTATCTGAGGTCATATTCAAACTCAGGACCTCCCATCTCTAGGCCTGGCTTTCAATCTACTGAACTGTTAGTTGTTATTTTATCTACGAGAATGTCACATATGAGAACAGCCAGGAATATTAATATAGTGATGTTAAGTGGGGGAAACTTCTTGTAACTGTTTGGGCCTGTGCTATGGATAATTGCTGAAGACAGATGTAAAAAAAACCTCTATTTAATAAATATTGGAAAAAGTTTGAGGAAAAGTAAAGAAAGGTAATGAAGGTTGAGGATTAGGATCCCCAAATCTAACAGGGAGCTAAGCTTTTTCCCACTTCCCTCTAGTTCGCAAGAACTTGCTTCTTGCTCCAGTTACCCAGAGACTTCTTATCATTCCTTAATCTACACTAATTCCCACATCTATTCTACATACACTATGCTAAATTATAATTCTCTTATTTATAATAAAGTTTACTGTCTCTGTTAATTTTTCTCAGTTTTGAATCAGTCTCTCTGCCAACTGCCAGCCCTTCCAGGCCTACCTAGGCTTTTCAGCCTAATCAGGCCTCAAAATGGCTTAGCCCTCTCAGCCACCACACAGAGGAAAAACTGATTCTCTCTTTTTCTTTTCTGTTGATTTACTCCACAAACTTATTCCAGAAACTCTAACTTGCTCTCCTCCTTCACCTGCCACTGGGTTTTTCGGTTTTCCAAGGAACAGAAACACCAGCCTTTGGCTAAGGAAAAAACCTCCAGAAGACCCCTGTGCAGGTCGGCAGTTGGGAAACCAACTGACTCAGGCTACCCAGAATTCCAGTAGGCAACATTCCCAAGATTTTGTCTGGCCTTAAAGAAACCTTACCCACTATTCTTTACCCTGTCCTTAGCTGCTAAGATCCCAAGGACTCCAAAAGGTCCTCATTAGCCCTATGGCTTAATTAATCCTAATAAAACCACCTAGCTACCATATATATATATATATATATATATATATATATATATATATCTTATCCTTAGTGGCTGGTATACCACAGGCATGTAATATTTATAGATTGATTGCTCTTATTTATATATCTTAATAAATGACAAAAATTTCACATGATAAATATATCCAGATATATTATAGAAATATTGTTAATTGAGTTGGGGTAGGATTGAAACTTACTCTTTTCACTAATTATAGCTGAAATTCATGCAATGCTTCCATTTTAGGGAGAAAGAATTGTGCAGGGGCAAGATTAAAAGGGAGTGAACTAAAGAGGAGAGAGAACACATTTAAAGGATAGAATAGAATATGAAGCAGCAATATAAAGTAGGAGCACCATTGGTAGCAACATTGGTCATTTTTGTCCTCGGACCCATAGTTCTGGGAGGATAAAGAGGTGAAAGCTAAAGGGATATGTAACAAGCTATATGCTTTACAAAATTATAGATATTTCTTTTAATTTCTGCTTTTTCAGGAAGACCAATGATTCTCAATTTGTCTCTTCTAGACCTGTTTTCTTGATCTGTCAATTTCTCAGTGAGATATTTCATATTTCCTTCTATTTTATCAGTCTTTTGACTTTG
>NC_058132.1:224557832-224572559 GCF_016433145.1 Gracilinanus agilis
CTCCACACTAAAAGATCACAAGGCTTGGAATATGATATTCAGAAAGGCAAGAGAACTGGGTCTACAACCAAGAATCACCTACCCATCAAAACTAACCACAGGGGGCAGCTGGGTAGCTCAGTGGATTGAGAGCCAGGCCTAGAGACAGGAGGTCCTAGGTTCAAATCTGACCTCAGACACTTCCCAGCTGTGTGACCCTGGGCGAGTCACTTGACCCCCATTGCCTACCCTTAGCACTCTTCTGCCTTGGAGCCAATACACAGCATTGACTCCAAGACTGAAGGTAAGGGTTTAAAAAAAAAAAAAAGAAAGAACCACAAATTAATCATACAAAAAAGGTTTAAGGGACGGCTTTTATTTTTTTAATCACATTAGCATCAGGTACTCAACATTATCAATGGAATTACTGAACTGCCTGTCCTGTAAGTTATAGGGTTAGAATTGGCTAAAGTCTTGAGAGCTTAATTGACATGCTCAGAATCACATGGCCAATATGTGGCAGTGGTTGGACTTGGATTTTTGTATTTCTAGCTTCAAGAACTGCTCTCTCTCCACTATACCAGTGATGGCAAACCATTTAGAGACAGTTTCCAAACTGCATCCTCATGCTGCATGTGAGCTGTCCAATTACCCCAGACAGGGTAAGGAGGAAGTGCTGCCATTGGGCTGCTGGGCAAAGGGGTGGATGAAATGAAAAATGTCCTCAGGTACAGTGAAGAGAGGGAGGAAAGCAACCCCTTCTGGCACACATGCCATAGGTTCACCAACACAGCACTATACTATGCTATTTGATAATATGAGAAATGTATATTAAAACATTTCACCCCCAGCAGACTTAAAAAGATTAAAAATTAATAAAAACCAGCATCATAAAGAGCTTTGTATTTTGCATAATACTTTATATATATTATCTCATTTGTACCTCTCAACAACCCTGAGATAGAAAATCTATTATTTTTCTTATTTTAAAGATGAGAAAGTTGAGGCACAGACAAATTAAGTGACCTGCCTAGTGGTCACTCAGTTAGTAAATGTCTAAGAGAGGAAATTAAATCAGGTTTTCCTGAATCTAAGACCAGCACTCTATAAACTGAGGCACCTTGCTGCCTCAGCAAAAAAATGAAATAGTCAACAATTGAATAGGTATGAGAAGACAGGAATACTAATACAGTGTTGGTAGACTTATGACTCAGTCCAGCAATTTTGGGAGTAGGTATGAGAAATCAAGCATTCTATTACAGTGTTGGTAGACCTGAATAATTTGGGGAATAATTTGGAATTGCCAAAGAGAAATCATTAAGCTGTTTATGCCCTTTGACCTAGAAATCTCACTGTGAGACACAAAACTAAAAGAAGTCATAGACAGAGAGGTTTTATATGAAATATATGTCAGAACAGTGTGAACAGTACTTTTGAATCATAGGAAAAAAACTAGAAATAATGTGGGTTCCCATGAACTGGGTTATGACTAGAATATGGATATGATAGAATATTATTCTTATATTCTTTCATAAGAAATGAATTTTTGTGTTTCCACAGTACTAAGAACAAAACACATTTCTATTGATTGGGGCATGACTAGACAAATCATGACACATGAGTGTAAGGAAATACTACCATGCTGTAAGAAATGAAGAATTCAAAGAAACTCAGAAAGGCTTATATGAACTGAAACAATATAAAGTAAGAAAAAGGGAATATGTATTCAATGACTATTACAATGTGAGCAAAAAGAACAAAAAAAATCAAATTCTATATAATTCTAATGACTAGACTTAGCCAGCCCCTTCTTCCCCTCTTTGCAAAACCAGGAGACTTCCATATCCAGTAGATGTGAAACATTTATTGCCCAGCATAGTTTTGCCTGATTTAACTGAACTTCTTTTCTTTGTTTCATTTTGTTTTCAAATCTTTGTTACAGAAGATGGCTCACAGGTAGGAGACAGAATAGGAATATGTTTTGAAATAAAGAAGATATAAAAGCAAAGAATATCAGTAAAATAAAATAAAAAATAAAGAAATGAGGAATTCAGAGAACTAAGGGAACATTTGTATGAACTACTGATTAGTAAGTACATCCAGGAAAAAAAGTCCACAACTATAATGCAAATAATGAGAACAATTGTAACAAAACCAAACATTGTGTGATGATAAAGACCAGTTTTGGCCCTGGAGAAAAAATAAAGAAGTGCAAAAACCCTCCTTTCCCTAAAAAAGCAGAGGGACTATGGGTAAGGAATGTTGTATACTCTGACAGGGGTACATGATAATTTATTCAAATTTTCTTGAGGACTGTTTTTCTTGGTTGCAAGGGATTACTTATTGGATGAGGTGGTCTCAAAGCAAATGAGGGGGAAATATATGTGGAAATCACTGAAAAAAAATCGGTAAAACATGGTTGTTGTTTTTTTAGCTCCACAAACAGCTGCTACAGAACTGAGATTGTAGCACCCATTTTTCACCCACGCTCCCCAACTTCAGAAATAGCCTATGCAAAATGAGGTTGAGGCTAAATGCCGACAGCTCTTTTAGATAAATGAGCCCAGACAGTCCTTGACCTGATGCAGATATTAGAGAGCACTTATACTTACTGTAATTTGATACCACCATCCGATGTTCTTATCATTGTTTGACCTATGCAGCTGGTGATGAATTTTGATCTATACACACCTAACGACCCACAAAATTTGGATTTAAGAGCATCTGGAAAATGTCCCCCACTAAGAGAAGAACAATTGCCACCTGATTGCCCCTGTAAAGGCCATTATCTTTCCAGGTGTTAATACCTCTGCCTCCATTACCTTTCTTATCCCCCAGATAGTCACCAGTTCCCCAGCTCCAAGCCGTATGCATTCCACAGTAACAAAACTAACCGTAATCCTTCAGCTAACATAGATATTGATTAACCCAAGCTAGGATGGCCCTTAAAGTCACCTAGGTAAGGACCGCTATCATATTTATACTTCAGGCTGAGCATGACAGAGCAATGATGACATACTTTCAAAAGTATGAGGCAACCACTAGGTCGACTTCATTCTCCAACAACAGCAGTAAAAAAGGAATAAAGGAAACTCCCTTTGTAAAATGTGAAAGACACGTTCTAGAAACAACAATGGAGACCAAGCTGGCATTCTATTATTGCTGAAAGTGATGAGGAAATAAATATTCCTTTCCTCTTAACTGCTTTTGCTTCTCTAGGGAAAGTAAGTTTGTATTAGTCATTATCTTTCAGGCCAATAAGAAAAAAGGAAGCTTCCCATCCTCAGCTGATTTCAAGGAGATTACCATCTTGTAAAAATGAAGACAAATTCATTTTTTATATGAAGAAATACCAATGGTTTGGGACTACAACGGGTTATATACAAGATTATTATCATCTCAGTAAGTGACATTTAGAAAGATAATAATAACAATGAGTCATCTCTCATTTCCCAAAAACATTTTGAAAGAAAATGTCGCCAGAAGTATGTATTTTTTTAAAAAAAAAAACCTTTATTTCTCTCTTAGAATCCATACTATCAGATCCAAGGCATAAAAGCAATAAGGGCTAGTCAATGGGAGTTTAGTGACTTACCCAGAGTCACAAAGCTAGGAAGTATCTGACCCCAAATTTGAACCCAGATCCTCCTGTCTCCAGGTCTGGCTCTCTATCCACTGAGCCATTATGTATTTTTTTTTTATTTCTCTTGTATTACTTTTGTTTTAAATACAATTACCAGTTCTTGCTGCCTGGAAAAGATGGTTAGAGGAGTTGTTATCTCAAGGCATAGATGTTCTTTAGTTAAAGTGTCCTAGACCTCCTTTTAGAGTAGCTGGTTTGGGGTATGTGAATGACTCTTCATAGTACTAGGAAGAATCTTTAGCTTTGATCCTTGCCCCCATCTTTTATTGGAGAAATATATGCTACCCTATTAACAAGAGGTAAAGTGGAGGGAAAAAATCCTCTTAACCTGTATCAATTCTTTTATATCCTAGATAGTTCTATCATGAGTAATAAAACTGTAGAAGGAAGGATGAATATCTTTGAGGAAGGAAACAAGCATATTGAGTACCCAGTATGTGCCAGACACTGTGCTAAGTGCTTTACAAATATTCTCTCATTTGATTCTCACACCAGTCTTGGGAAGTGGGAGCTATTATTGTCCCCATTGACAGCTGGGAACCTAAGGAGGGTAGAGGTTATTACTTGCCCAAGGTCATAGAACTAGTGAGTTGTCTGAGGCTTGATTTGAATGCAAGGGCTTCCTGACTCCAGGCCCAGTGCCCTATCCACTGCGCCACTGAGCAAAATTACTTTCTTCCTGAGTGGGAAAATACTGGAGTCTTGCTTCTTGGCAGAGAAAATTATGCAACTGGGGTGGGGAGGATAGGGAGCTGAGAACAGTTTTTTCCGAGTGCTTAGGGGCTCAAAGAGTACAACCTCAAAGAAGGCATTTGGAAATAGATTAATCTCAATATTTTCCAGCATCCTACTTAATATCACTCAGGGCCAATCAGTAGAAATCAGAATAGCTTCTGACTTTTTTGGTGTGAAACAAAAGTAACACCTTTACATTTTTGTGACTTAAGTAATTCTGAAAGTGAGATTGAGCATTCTGTCTCTACACACACACACACACACACACACACACACACACACACACACACACACACACACACACAAACCAAACGTAAGACAGTTTCCCATACAAATGACCTCAATTCTAATTTGCAACAAACTTGTGGTTTCTGTCTATGACTTTTCCTAAGTTCTGATTGTTGATTATGGCAAATCATGTCCAGTATTTTATACTATAGGTAAGTATTCACTCCAGTCTGTAGCTAAAAACACAAACTGATGGGGGCAGCTGGGTAGCTCAGTGGATTGAGAGCCAGGCCTAGAGACAGGAGGTCCTAGGTTCAAATCAGACCTCAGACATTTCCCAGCTGTGTGACCCTGGGCAAGTCACTTGACCCCCATTGCCTACCCTTACCACTCTTCCACCTATAAGTCAATACACAGAAGTTAAGGGTTTAAAATTAAAAAAAAAAAAAAAACACAAACTGAGTTCCTTTCTAACCTAAGCCAATTTCAGGACTGTCTTAATTTATTTTCAATTTTTGGATTCGAGATGTGTTTTGGTATGCAGGTGGATATGCTGCTCAATTGTTATTTAACATAGATTAAATATCTGCACGAGAGAGAAGCCTATACTGCAGAGTTGAGAATTCCAAGGTAGATCAATAGTTTAACAATCGGTTTGGAAAATCTCCCAAGGATCTTTTTTTCTTAACAATGTTTTGTTCCCAGGACTTGAAGAAAGGCAAGATGGCCTCTGACATTACTTACAGCTCAAAATCTATGACTCTACAATTTAAAAATTCCCTTCTTTTTGATCCCATATCAGTGGATTCCTTATCACATCCATAGTGCTGCAGAAGTGAGCTGGCAAATGTTTAGCCACCAGCTTTTCACATACACACAAACATACACACACACACAAGCACACAGGATGCACTTTTAAATTTTATTTTCATTATTAACATTCTCTTCACCATTTCTCAAGTGTGGAGTTCTGGACAATCAACAAAACAATAAAACAAGCCTTTTTCTATAGTTTGTCCACTACTGAGGTGGAAATGCACTGAAAATTTAACAACCAGTTCCTCAAAAGCTGGTTTGAGCTGGTTGTAGCACATGCCTACCTGAGGGTCCCTCTTTCACATCATGTTAAATAGTACAAGGGTCCCAAGGCCTTCAGCTAGATTATTAGCCATTAATTATATCATTCAAAAGTAGCAATAGAAAAAAACAAAACAAAACAAAAAAAAACTCTTTACATGTAAGTGAACTCTTGTTGAATATTTACCATAGCAACTTCATTCTACCTCCAAATCATAGAATCCTTTAGCAGTAGTCTGGATTTACCACCTATACAATAAATAAATTTCTTCTCTAACCCTCCTGACACATGATTTATTTAGTTTCTACTTGAGTTTTCAAAGTCAAATTTAATTGTTTAAAATTTCTTCATTCTCTTAAGGCTCGATCTGGCTCTCTATATAGTTCTGCCCATTTGACTAAAATCTTCCCAGTAGGGAAAATATGCATAACATATTTTCAAATATTGTGTATGGTACAATGATGGAAAGAAATCGAGTTCAAAATTTGAGTAAATCCTGCTTCCTATCCTTACTGCCTGTGTGAACTTGGGTAATTTCACTTAAATTCCTGGACCTTCATTAAAAATAATAATAACCATTTATATCACCCTTGGGGGTTTGCAAAGTACTTTACGAATATTCTCTTTTCATATTCTCATAATAACCCTGAGAGGCAAGTGATATTATCACCCCCTTTTTATAGATGAGAAAACTGAGGCAGACGGAGATTCTATGATTCCCGCACCCCCCTCCCAGAGGATCATATAAGTAGTAAGTTTTTGAGGCTATATTTGACTTCAGATCTTTCTAAATCCCTGTCTAGCATTCCATGCTCTGTTTTAGATGATTAGAGCTATGATTTTAGGAGTCTAAGTCCTTCCCTGAATTTTCCCTTGTCTAGACTTACTACCTTCAGTTCCCTCAATAATTCCTCATATGAAATATTTTCTAGACTCTTCATCATTCTCATCATAATTCTTTGGACAGTCTTTGATTTTTTCCTATGTTCTCCGTAAAGCAGTCACCATAACAGTTCCTTTGACACAGCCTGTATATTACCTCCCTTGCCCTATATACTATGCTTTCATTAATGTAGCCTAAGGTTGAATTCTTTTCAAAAACATTCATTTCATACTCTTTCTTGGATCATATTAAGTTTGTCAACTATTTCCCTAGGTATTTTTTAAAGCCTTACCCTCTGTCTTAGAATAGATACTAAGTATTAGTTCCAAGACAGAAGAGTGGTAAAGGCTAGGCAATTGGAATTAAGTGATTTGCCCAGGCTCACACAGTTAGGAAATGTCTGAGGTCACATTTCAAACCAGGACCTCCAGGCTCTGTCCAGATCTCCACAGCATTTTTAAAAACAGGATTACTACCTAAACCAGACTGTCCCGATTTTTTGTGTGTGTGCAATTAAGTTTTGAAACCTAAATACAAATTTCATATATTGTGTCTATTAAATTATATATTTTTAGCATTGAAATATTTCTTCAGCTTATCAGATTTATAAAACTTGATTCTGCCATCTCTCCCTGACTTGTGCTTTTCACAAATTGGATATTCACGTACTTTACATCTTCATCCACATTTTGATAAAATTTTTCAATGTGACAGAGTCAAGGAGAAAGACTTGTGTCATACCTCCAAATATAACTCTTTGGGCTGGCATTGATCCAATAATCAACACTCTTTAGGTAGAGTTGTTCAACCAGCTATTAATATGCCTAACCTCATTATCATCTATCTCACATTTCTCCATCTTCTTCCTAAGGAAATTCTTTCTCCTCAAGTACTTCTTAAAAAAAATTGACAGTACATGACATTTAGGAATCAAGGGATTCCATGCCTGAAGAAACAGATACAAGAGGATATTTGATTTTAAATTTTATTTTAAAATAACTTAATCTGCTCATAATAGTTGTCACTTTAACTAAAAAATTTCATGAATCGTCTATCAAAAACAAAAAATTCAAGTTTCAAAGGGATGTCTTTAGGTTATAGTGATACTATTTATACTCTGTGCTTTTAAGGCGATTTGCCAATTAAAGTTACTTGTTCTTTCTATGTCTGATCTCAGTTCCTATAACCAGTCTCAGCTCTTCTACCATTTTGGGACATTTTCAATTGGTAGTACTAGTGCTACATTAAATTTAATTGAACCCAAACAGAAATACTTGTTTACCCTTCTCTAAAACTACCTCAACTGCTCTCCAGTATTCTTTCTATCATATGCAGAGCCATTACCCCATCTCTCCCTGACCTCAGCCCCTTAGCATAATCTTTGACATGTCTCTTGCCCCTCCCTCATTCTTCTAGTTTCAAGACAAGTATAAATACCTTTCTCAACACCACTCAAATCTATCTTTTCTTCTTTATTCCCATCATAAAATTATCTCCTAGACCCCAAACTATGGAAATATAGGAATATTTGCTACTTTCTATGATCCTCCAATCTCTTCTCCAAATTTGCATTGTTCTGAATCTAATATAAGCTTCTATTTCCTTCCATTATCTCCACTGGCTGAGAATGATACCTACTCTTCTATCTCTATGCATGTACCTTAACCCAAGTTGTCCCAAACATAGATTTCCTGCTTCTGCCCTGAATCATATATCTTTCTTTAAATTATAGCTTATATAGCCTACCACCTTTAGGTGGAATTTCTGACTCATTTCATTCATTTTTTTAACCTGATGGGAAAAATCTGGAAACCAATCTTCCCCCTCATTTTCTTTTTGTATTTCTACATTGTTATGGATTATTTCTACCTCTGGGTGATTTTTTGTTTTTCTGAACCTATGGTTTCATGAGTGCAGGGGTTCTCATTTCTGTATATGTATGTGTAATAATTATATAATTACTATATGTCACAGCAATTAAAGTTAGGTGATTTTCATCTCAGAAGGGGGGTTTGCCCTGAATTCCCTTTAAAATTGTGTTTTGAGGAACTTACAATCATATAGGGAAACATAGGATAAATGGAGTACAATATACCCCCACTTAGAAGTTCTCTAACAAGGACATTCCCAGCCTAGAACCAGAAACGAACGTTCTAAGCAATGCTCTTCTTTGTGGCTAAAATAACCAGAGCTGTTCCATAGCCTACTACAATTGAAAACAAAGGGATTTAAAGAAATACACATCTGTGTTGATCACGTGTTTAGAGAGAAAGAGTAAAAATCAACATTAAAGAGGAAATCATGCTAGTAAATGAACAAACAAGTGAAGGGGAAAGGATATGGGATGGAAACAGTTCCTTTCCTTCATATTTCTAAACAATGCATACTCCCCTAACTAGAACTACCCGTATTGTTAATATGTAACAGTTTAGACCAGTTTTTACATATCTCCCTGTGCTCCAAGAAAGGAAACTGCTACTTAGTTACTCTAAATAAGTTTGTCCCATTTAAATCATCAAACTATTCACTTTCAAACAAGGCGTCAACCTATATTTTTACAAGTTAATTTAAGTCTTTATATTTATACCACAGTTCGTTTTCTTTCCCAAACTGCTTAAATCCCATATGAAAACTTTCTTTATATACATATTTTAGCAGTTTTATTACTTCATTTCTTTTCCTATGCTTTGCAAGCATCAGTATATTCAACTATATTGGTAGCAATATCTTAGATCTTTTATTAGTTAGCAAACCTTTATACAAAAATTACTTTTCTGCCTTTTTCAGTACTAAACAGTGCCATATAAAAAGAACCTTAATGAAATAGTACTTTACACTAGAAATTATAGCTACCTAAAAGTGGAATGGATTGCCATGGGAAGCTTTCCCTCACTGGACATCTTACAACCCTGGTAACTTGTCAGGTATTAAGTAGGGGAAATTCTTATTCAGTGCCTAGTTGTACTAAATAGTCACTGAGATCTATTCTAATTCTAAAATTCTTTGATTCATTGACCAAACATATAAAATATTAAATTTATAGAAAGTAATTTTCATGGACTTTAATGTTTACTTTATCAGATTTGGAGTAAAATTTATACATTGGTCTCTGCAAATAACTTAAACCTAGAGATGTGGATATAATTGGCTAAGTTTGGAGGAAAATAGAGATTAAAAATAAAAATAAAAACACCCTACCCTCATAATAAAAAAGTGGTTTCAGAGTTTCTTTTAAGGAAAAGTATAAGCCTTTGAATATTGAAAACACACTTTAAATATAGATGAAAATTCACTGCTTTGCATGTTAATAGGTCTCTCTCTCAACTATTTTATCATAGTGAAGCTTTAGGATATAAGAAACCCCAGGCCTTTCCTTTAACCATTCTAAGGTCTTTCCTCTTAAGTTTTTCATATCTTTCCCTTGATTTCCCACTGCCTAATAAATTACCAGCAACTACAAGCTTAAAACATTTATTATCCTGAGCATCATGTGACCAGTGAAGGACTGCAAATCCCTGTCAGAATAATTCATCCACATTGATTTTGCATGAAAGAAGCTTTTGCCTTTTGTTATCTGACCCTGACAAAACCAACATTTTATCTTCCCTCCCCACCAAAAAAAATAATAATATAAAATATTTCTCAAGGAAAATATTCCTGCACCAAAAAAGAAAAATGTGTTTTTCCCTTTGAGGGCAGATTCTTTTCTTCAAGTTAGTTTAGAGTGAAAGAAGGTTACTTCACACTAGATAAATGGGGTTAACATTGACACCTACCCTGAAAAAGTCTCACTTTCAAAAGTTGTAATGAGTTAAAAAAAAAAAAAAGGAGGGGGAGCATTGAATGAAAAGCTATCTGTGGCAACTTTACATTTATCCATTTGCACATTTGCTCAACTTTTGAGAAATATTTATGAGATTTTTGAAGTATGTGCTGGGGCCATAAAAGGCATTCCAGGGCTTGACTTGCTTCTTCTCTTTGAATTTAATTTTTTTTAAAAAGACAACTTTCCCCAAACCTATGAAAACATAAATGATGTGCCAAAGTGAAAATTTTAGTGGATTTGGAGTGAAAAGACCTGAGTTGGAAGCCTAGTTCTTCCCCTTAAAAGACCTGTGAGATTTTGGATAATTACTTGACCCCTCCCCAAGCCTCAGGTTTATATATGAGGAAGTGAGACTAAGAGGTCTTCAAGATCTATGATTCTGTGATGAAAGTTGAAAAAGATGCTGCTGGATCCAAGGAAAAAAATCTCATTCAATAAGAAAGTTGAGTCCCTTTCTTTAATCAGAAAAAAAATTCTTTCAAAACTTAGATAGATCACAGCCCACTAGTGACTGGTAGAATTAGAAAAAGCAAGAAGAATCAGGAATGTGCTTGCAATCAGGCAAAGTAGATGTTTACCTCCAAGGTGTGATTTGAGACCTTTATGAAGGTCTGCATGGTTTTGATACTGATATCCTAGGACTTAGCATAGTACCTGGAAGCTTTTAACAAGTGTTTCTGGATGTGTTCACTGAAAGTCCTCTATTAGGGATTCATTCATTTGACTTGTAATTTTTCTCCATTCTCAAGTTACAATAACCTTGGGAAAGTAATGTTTTGAGTTATTTTAGACATTTAAAACTTGACTATGAATGAATTAATCTGATCCTTTACCTTAGCCCAAGCTATCATCACCTCATTCCTCAACTATTGCAGTAGTCTACTGGTGCTCACCCTGCCATAAGTCTCTCCCCATTCAAAGTCCATTCTTCATTCAACTGTCAAACTGATTTTCTTAAAGTACAGCTCTGATCCTGTCATCACCCCTATTATTCAATAAACAGCAGTGGCATCCTATTATCTCCAATATCAAATGTAGAATCTTCTCTTTGGCATTCAAAGCCCTTTATAACCTCCCCCTCCCCAACTTTTCAGGCTTCTAATGCCTTGTACCTACCTTATACCACCACATACTCTGCAATTCAATGATATTGACCTTCTTGCTATTCCTCATACAAGACACTTCTCCTGAAGCTAGACCCTCCAACTACAGGTATTTTCCCTGATTGTCCCCTCTGCCTGGAATTCTCTCCCTCCTTATGTCTGCTTCCTGGCTTCCTTCGAGTCTCAGCTAAAATTATAACTTCTATAGGCAGCACTTGTCCATCCCCTTTAATTCTAATGCCTTCTCTCTGTTAATTATCTCCAATTTATTCTCTCTCTCTCTCTCTCTCTTTTTCTCTGTGTGTGTGTGTGGGGGGAGGGGGGTGGGGGGGTGATTTCTTATCTGTACATAGTTGTTTTCATATTGTTTCACCCATTAGGCTGTGAGCTCCATGGGAGGAGGATTGATTTCACTTGTATCCCCAGTGCTTAGCAGTGTCGAGCACATAGTAGATGCTTAATGAATGTTAATTGACTCCCTGCCTGATTCATGGGAAAGGACATGAAAACATTGGTGAGGTATTCAGAAGTGAAGGAAGGAAGGGTCTGTGGGGAAAAAAAAGAAGTAGGTATATAATAGAGATTAATTTCAACAAATTTAGTTTAATCCAGTCAAATCCAATTCAATGAACATTTATTAAGTGACTATTACTGCATACATAAGGGAAGGCACATTTGTCTAAGGCTGGCTCCATGATGAGCCGGAAGTGTTGCAGAATCATTCCTTTAACTTCTTTTATTTTTAAACCCTCACCTTCTATCTTAGAAGCATTGTTCCAAGGCAGAAAGGCAGTAAAGCCTAGTAAATGTCTTAGAAGTATTAGTTCCAAGGCAGAAAGATAGGAAAAGCTAGACAAAGGGATTAAGTGACTTGCCTAGAAAGTGTCTGAGGTCAGATTTGAACCCAGGTCCCTCCAGCTACAGGCCTGACACTCTACACTGAGCCATCTAGTTGCCTCATTTCCTCAGCTTCTAAACACCTAAGTTGCCCAATTTGTGAAGAGTTTAACTCAATTCAGTTCAATTCTACAAATAAGTAAATACTTATGATACCAAACTCATTCTTATGAAGAAAACACTATGTAAACCATATAAGACTAGAAATGTGAGCTGTTCATATGCAAAGAGTACATAATAATTCTTATCCTTGTAATAGCTATTCTCTATGCCTAAAATATCCTCCTTTCCCCCTTCTTTACCTTTGTTCTCATTATATGTTCAATAAATGTTCATTGCATTAATATTTAATTATTGCCACACACCATGCTAAGAGTTGAGGAGATACAAAGACCTAGAAGGCCGTGTCTCCCTAAAGGAGTTTACAATCTCTTAGGGAAAATAAAATACATAAGTAATTATAATACCATAGGACATCTCAGAATGAGACTTGCGTTGGCAACTGTTTAGCAACTGTCTCTCTGTGAAGAAAAAAAGTTGTATACATGGC
The DNA here is from genome assembly GCF_016433145.1 of Gracilinanus agilis. Lineage (NCBI taxonomy): Eukaryota > Metazoa > Chordata > Mammalia > Didelphimorphia > Didelphidae > Gracilinanus > Gracilinanus agilis. Next base: position 224,570,755 of record NC_058132.1, read on the forward strand.
ATACTTTCAAGTTAACCTGCATTATTAACATTTTGTCTAGCACATTATGTCTAGACCATCAACAAAACAATAAATCAAGAACTGACATGTAGCATTTGCCAATTTCTGTAGTATATATGCCCACATTGAAAATTTAGGACAGCTAGGTAGCACAGTGGATAGAGTGCCAGGAGAGACAGGAGGTCCTGGGTTCAAGTCTGGTCTCAGACACTTCCTGACTGTGTGACTCTGAGCAAGTCACTTAACTTAGCAAATGACTCTCTCTAGGTGATTCAGGATGAGTATCGCATACTCCTGAAGAGAAGCAAAGAGGAGAGACCGCTTCTGGCTAAAGGGAAATCAGGAAAGTCTTCTTGGAGGAGATAGCATTTTAAATGGGTCTCCTAGAATTACAGATAATAGAGGTGGAGGTGACTCCCCTAATGTCGTCTAATCCAATGCTTTCATTTTGCAGATAAGAAAATTGAGGCTTAGGGAGTTTTAATGACTTGCACAAGGTTTCAAAGGAAATAGAAGTCAAAGATGAGGTTTTTTTTTTCTTTAAACCCTTACCTTCTGCCGTTTACAATCAATACTACGTATTGGTTCCAGGACAGAATAGTGGTAAGAGCTAGGCCATGGGGATTAAGTGACTTGCCCAGGGTCACACAGCTTGGAAGTGTCTGAGGCCAGATTTGAACTGAGGACCTCCCATCTCTAGGCCTGACTCTCAATCCACTGAGCTACCTAGCTGTCCCCAAAGATAAGTTTTTAACCTATGCCCTCTTACTCAAGGGCCACCATGTTGTTTTCCAAATACAAACAGAATTTCCACAAGCAAAGATGGATGGATGAGGGAATAGTATTTGCCTAAAGAAAGCACATGGCAGAAAAAGCAATACAATGTGTTAACATATTGTGTAACTTGATGCACTGTTAATCAAAGAGAAACAGAGGCAGCTAAAAATGAAGAATCTATTAATATTCCATATTCAAAAAAAAAGTCTTTAACATCCAACCCACTTGCCTGGAAATCGAAATGAAAGGTGTAAGTAAATTTGAGAGATTCAAATATTAAAGATAAGAATTAAAGAAGAAAAGTGTAAAGACATGAAAACGATATTATGAGTTTGTTTTTAGCACACATCTTAACAGGGAATCTCTGAAAGGCCAACATATCTCCCTTTCAGGTGAATTAGGAGAGAACCAAGAGGCAATAATTGTCAGAGGTCCTGGGTAATTGCAGTTACAAGTTATGAGATAAAATATCTTAGTCTGCTTGGCCTACCTCATAAGTCCAAAGGCCAGAAGGCCCAGGAAGAAAAACAGCCCCTTGATTGTTGATCTCTTTCTAGGAACAGAGTAAGAGAAGAGAAATGGAGGACCTACGACAATTGGTTCACCATCCATTATTTCTTCGACTTGCTCACTAACACTCATTCCTAGCTTCAGAGGCCTGGCTTGAGCTCAGAAAGAGGGAGGGCAGAACAACTAGAAACAGTAAGTGGAAGTTGCAAAGTCAAATCAAGTCAATAAGCATTTATTAAGTGCCTATTACAGATACTGTGCTAAGCAGTGGGAAAACAAAGAAATGCAGATAGATAAATGGATGGAGGGAGGGAGGGGGAGAGAGAGAGACAGAGAGAGAGAGAGAGAGACAGAGAGACAGAGAGAGAGAGAGAGAGAGAGAGAGAGAGAGACAGAGAGACAGAGAGACAGAGAGACAGAGAGACAGAGAGACAGAGAGAGACAGAGAGACAGAGAGAGACAGAGAGAGACAGAGAGACAGAGAGAGACAGAGAGAGACAGAGAGAGAGAGAGAGAGA